>NC_072373.2:156679393-156982424 GCF_028885625.2 Pongo pygmaeus | reverse complement strand
AGGAAAGAATGGTACCTGCTATCACAAAAAGACACTTGAGTACCTAGCCCATAGACACTATAAAGAAACTATGCAATCAAGTCTACATAACCAGCAAACAACATAATAACAGAATCAAATCTTGACATATCAATACTAAACCTGAATGTAAATGATCTCAATGTCCTATTTAAAAGGCATATAGTGGAAGCCCAGATAAAAAGAGAAGACTTAACTATCTGCTGTCTTCAAGAAACCCATCTCACATGTAACAACACCCACAGGCTCAAAGTAAAGAAATGGAGAGTGATCTACCATGCATACAGAAAAAAAGAGAGTAGAAGCAGCAATTCTTATATTTGAAAACCCAGACTTCAAACCAACACAATATAAGAAGGACAAAGAAGAACATTAAATAATAATAAAACATTTAATTCAAAAATAAAACTGAGCTATCCTAAATATATATGTACCCAACATTGGAGCTCCTAGATTCATAAAACAAGTTCTTTGTGAACTACAAAAGGACTTGGGTAGCTACACAGTAATAATGGGAGACTATAACTCCTCACTGACAGTGTTAGAGAGATCATCAAGGAAGAAAACTAACAAAGAAACCCTGTCTACTCAACTAAGTGAACCTGCTAGACTCAACAAGAATACATTTTTTTCTCATCTGCAAAATGAGAACATATTCTAAGATCAACCACACATGTGGTCACAAAGTCAGTCTTAATAAATTCAAAACAATCAAAATCATATTAAGTACACTCTCAGGCAACAGTAGAATAAAAATAGAAATCAATACAAAGAAGATCTCTCAAAACTATGCAAATATATGGAAATTAAACAATTTTCTTCTGAATAACTCAGGTGAACAATGAAATTAAGGCATGAATACAAAATATTTAAAATTAATGAAAATATAGAAATAACTTTTTAAAATCTTTGGGATACAGCAAAAGCATTATTAAAAGGAAAGTTCATTGCACTAAACACCTTCATCTAATAGAAAGATCTCCGACTAGCAATCTAACTTTATATCTAGAGGAATTAGAACAAAAGAGCAAACCAAACCCTTAGCTAGCAGAAGAAAAGAAATAACTAAATCAGGAAAGAACCGCACAAGATTGAGACTCACAAATCCATACAAAAGGTGCATGAAACCAAGGGCTGGTCCTTCAAAAAAATAAACAAGGTTGATAAACTGCTAACGAGATTAGCAAGTGGAAAAACAGAGAAGTTGCAAATAAGCACAATCAGAAATGACAAAGATGACATGACAACCAATCGCACAGAAATACAAAGATCCTCAGAGACTGTTTTATACACCTCTATACACATGAATTAGGAAATCTAGAGGAAATAGATAAGTTCCTGGAAACACACAACCTCCCAAGATTGAACCAGGAAGAAAGTGAAAACATAAACAGATCACCAACAAGTTCCAAAGTTGAATCAATAATAAAATCTCTACTATCCAAAAAAAAAAAAAAATTGGACCAGATGGATTCACATCTGAATTCTACCAGACATACAAAGACGAACTAGTATCGATACTACTGAAACGTTTGCAAAAAATTGAGGAGTAGGTCTTCCATACCTCATTCTCTGAAGGCAGTATTAGCATCAGCCTGATACCAAAATCTTGCAGAGACACAACAGTAAAAGAAAACATTAGACCAATATCCCTGATGAACACAGATGCAAAAATCCTCAACAAAATACTAGCAAACAGAGTCCTGAAATAATTCAAAAATTAATTCACTGCAATCAACTGGGCTTCATTCCTGGGATACAACATACGCATATGGTTCAAAATATGCAAATCAATAAATGTCATTCACCACATAAACAGAATTAAAAATAAAAACCATATGATCATGTTAATGATACAGAATAAGCTTTTGATCAAATCCAATATTCCTTCATGATAAAAATCCTCACAGACTAGGCACTGAAGTAACACACCTCAAAATAATAAGAGTCATCCATGACAAACCCACAGCCAGCATTATACTAAATGGGCAAAAGCTGCAACTATTTTCCTTGAGAACTGGATCAAGACATGTATGACTGCTTTTGCCACTCCTATTCAACATAGTACTAGAAGTCCTAGCCAGAACAATTAGACAACAGAAAGAAATAAAAGTTATCCACGTATGAAAGGAAGAAGTCAAACTATATTTTTTCACTGGTGATATGATTTATACCTAGAAAACCCTAAAGATTCTGCCAAAAGTCTTCTAGAACTGATAAATGAATTTGGTAAAGTTTTGGATAGAAAATCAATGTACCAAAATCGTTAACATTTCTATACACCAATAATGTTTTAGCTGACAGCTGAATCAAAAACACAATTCCATGTAACATAACTACATAATAGAAGTACCGAGGAATACAGCTAACCAAGGAGGTGGAAGATCTCTACGAGAGAACCGTAGAACACTGCTGAATGATACCAGTGATGACATAATTAAATGGAAAAGTATTCCATGCTCACTGTAACTGGAAGAATCAATATTGTTAAAATGGCCACAATGTCTGAAGCAATTTATAGATTCAATGCTTTGCCTACAAAAGTACCAACACCATTTTTCACAGAAATAGAAAAACCTATTCTAAAATTCATATGGAATAATAAAAGAACCCAAATAGCCAAAGCAATCCTAAACAAAAAGAGCAAAGCCAGAGGCATCACATTACCAGACTTCAAACTGTACTATAAGGCAGTTTGAACCTACCTTAAATAAACTAAAAAAAAAAAGATACTTGTACAAACACAGACACATAGACCAATGGAACACAATAGAGAACCCAGAAACAAAGCCACACACCTACAACCATCTGATCTTTAACAAAGTCGATGAAAACAAGCAACGAGGAAAGAAATTCCTATTCAATAACTTGTGTTGGTATAACTGGCTAGCCATATGCAGAAGAACGAAATAACTCCTACCTTTCAACATATACAAAAATTAACTCAAGAGAGATTAAAACCTAAATGTAAGATATCAATTTATAAAAATCCTTCGTGAAAATCTAGGAAATACCCCTCTCAACATGGGCCTTAGGAAATAATTTTCAGGTAAGTCCACAAAAGCAATTTCAACAAAAACCAAAAGTGACAAGTGAGACTGAATTAAACTAAAGAGATTCTGCATGGAAAAAAGAATTACCAACAGAGTATAAAGACAGGCTACAGAATGGGAGAAAATATTCACAAACTGTACATCTAATAAAGGGCTAATATCCAGAACCTATAAGGAACTTCATCATCAAAAAGCAAAAAAAAAAAAAAAAAAAAAATTAAAAATGGGCAAAAAACATGAACAGGCACTTCTCAAAAGAAGACATACAAGTGACCAACAAACATGTTGAAATGGTCAACATCACTAATCATCAGAGAAATGCAAATCAAAACCACAATGAGATACCATCTTACACCAATCAGAATGGCTATTATTAAAAAGTCAAAAATCAACATACGCTGGTGAAGCTATGGAGAAAAGGAAACCCTTATATTCTTTTGGTGGGAATGTAAATGAGTTCAGCCACTGTGAAAAGTTGTTCAGAGACATCTCAAATAACTTAAGAGAGAGCTATCCTTAGACCCAGCAGTCCCATTATTGGGTATATATTGTATATACCCAAAGGAAAATAAATCATCCAACCAAAAAGTTACATGCACAGTGTTATTCACAATAGCAAAGCCACAGAATCAACCTACATGCCCATCAAATGGTGGATTGAATAAAGAAAATGTGGTACACATACACCATGGAATACTAAGCAGTCATTAAAAGGTAAGAAATCATGTTCTTTGCAGCAACATAGATGCAGGTGGATGCCATTATCCTGAGAAAATTAAAGCATGAACAGAAAAAAAAAAGTTCTCACTTTCAAGTGGGAGCTACACATTGAGAACACATGGATATAAACGTAAGAACAATAGACACTGGGGGCTATGAGAAGGGGGAGAGAATGGGAGACATGGGCTGAAAAATACCTATCCAGTACTATGTTCACAACCTGGTGACTAGATTATCTGTACCCCAACCCTCCGCATCATGCAACACACTCATTTAACTAACCTGTACTTGTACACCCTGAATCTAAAATAAAACTGGAAATTATTTTTAAAAAGGTGTCTTCTTGAGAAAAATAGTTATCTTTGGTCTTTTTCATTAAAAGCAATAAACAAACAACTAGTAGTTCCATAATGAATCCCGCATTTATGTATTTATCTCCCTTTTCTTGCCTAGTTGCTGACAATTTTATACTGCTAAGAATGACACACTTCTATGTTCTCACGTACAGCCAATTTGTACCACAATAAAGATTTCACATACTAAAATGAGAGAAGATATATAACATCTCAATCTCATTTTTCTTGATAAAACAAAAGATTGTAAACCCTGTTTGTTCTCTGTAACTTAAGATAGGGGACAATTTTAAATATATCATTTCCAACTGCTTATATATGTTATCCATGAAAGATCACGCATTTCTGTTTATTTTTAAACTCGTATACACTAAACAATCTGTCAAAAATATTTGCATTAAACATCATATACCTTTCTAGACACTCTAGTTCCTACAAATGCCATTACGGAATTTTCTGAGTTTCTTCCTAGTATTAATACTAGTATTAACTAGTATTAGCTAGTTAGGAAATAAGAAAAAGTAGCTAAACATTTTAAGAACTTTGCCTAGGGTTCGAAGTTACAAAACATTCTATTTAACTTAATTGTGAAGCTGTGCAAAGAGGATAATGTAAGTTTCATAGCTGTATATTTTTAAGCCACTCAGTGTTTGTATTATTTAATAATACCAGACCAGATCCCTAATTGAATATATGCAACAGCAAATTTTCTAGGAAATGTCCTTTATTTATTTACAATATAAAGTAACTTTTCTTATTAAGTATTGTGAATTAAGGCTAAAATTAATCGTTCTTCAAACAATCTTTCTCAATCACCTCAAACTATTAAATATACCTCAATTAAGTGTTATGAATTTCATCCTTTCTGAGCTCTCAGCTTGCTTTGCCTTTTGTGTCCTGTATGGCTGTCGAACTAAGAACTGTCTAATATTATGCCAACTGTTTTAACATAAAAGAAACATTTTAAAATGTGAATAGCTTTAGTAAAATGATATAAAACAGAGTCATTATTAGAATAAATGTGCTTTTTCTGAACATGAATAATTTCTGGTACCTGCATAGAATGAATTCAATTTTATTAGTTGAATTTGTACATTCAACTATTAAGTCTTACCTGCTTCAAATCTCTCCATAACATGGATTCATGGGGATCTTATATAAATTTGAGGTACTGCTCATATTTATGGTTTCATTTGTATAGGAGGAAATATATTTTCCTTATCTTAAATAGAAGAAACATCTGTTGGTATGTCAAGTAGCTCATTCATATCTAAAAGAATATTCTTGCCCCAGAACTAAATTTTTAATTATTGGCTAAATATAGCCCTTTCTAGCCTAATTAAAAGAAGAGAGATGTACACATAAAAACTAAGATAATTTCAAAATAAATAAGAATTGTAATATATATTCTACTACAAACAAGATTCATAAAGCTCCATGCCTGTGCATAATTGGATCCCGGCAGATGAGGTATCTCTTTTTTCAATATCACTAAACATTCTTCAATGAAAGATTTATTTGTAATATTTCTAAATCAAAGATTTTGTAAAGCATATATACTATTATTTTAAAAATTATAGTGTGTGACCTATCATCAATAGATTAACAAGAAGTTCATTCAAATAATAAAGTCCAGCATTTTTTTACATACTGGGTACATCCTCCTTTTACTCTTGGCTACTGGTTGTTCATATATGCAAACAATATTCTATTTACACTATTAACATTAGTTTATGATTTGTAACTATTAAAACTGCACTCATATTAACTATTAATTTCCATATTTGTTGATAAATATAACATCATTTTCATGTTTACCTTTTTATAGGCAATAAGTATATTGCCTATAAATATGCATATTGTCTGTAAAATGTATACATAGCTAATACACACACACACAGACACACAAGCTCTCGTGTGCTGCATAATGATGTTTCAGTCAATGACAAACCACATATGGAATGGTCTTCCCATAAGATTATAATACCGTATTTTTACTGTACTTTCTCTACGTTTAGCTATGTTAAGATACACAAATACTTGTTGTGTTACACTGGCCTACAATATTCAGTACAGTAGCATGCAGCACAGGTTTGCAGCCTAGGAGCAATAGTCTATACCATATAGCTTAGGTGTGTAGTAGGCTATACCATCTAGGTTTGTGTAAGCACACACAATGATGAAATTGCCTAAGGGCCATGTATTTCTCAGAATGTATCCTTGTCATTAACTGACGCATGACTATGCATGTGTATATATATAGTCAACACAGTCACTAAAATGTTGGTGTATTGGTAGGTTTTATATATACATATATATAAATGTGTATATATGTATCTTCATGTTTTATATATACATATATAAATGTGTGTGTGTGTGTATAACCTACCAGTACACCAACAATTTAGTGTAGTACTGCAGATTCAGTAGTGAACAATGGGGCTTCAAATAGATTTTGGTAATGATCAATGAATTAATTCATTAGCATATGAGATGCACTGGTGAAACAGAAAGCTTAGCTAGCCAAACATTGTTCAACAGATTTCTATCAGATAAAGCGAAAATGTAACAAAATGAGTATTAGCCAGTCTCTAAAGTTGTCCCAGCCAATAATTCTATAATCTCTTAAGTCTTATACTGTAGGCATAAGGTTTCAGAAATTAGTCTGTAACTTACTTAATAATAAAAAAATCCCCACAAATCGTATAGAATATTTCATGCATTCAATTTAAAATTCCTATCACTTAATTACACGTGAACATTTTTATAGAAGTTTGTAGTAACATTTTTCATATATTTTAGTGAATTAAATAAACAGATTTTTATTATAAACTTTATGCCTGGTCCTGCAAGTGAAAATGCATTTAGTAAATAGCTAAAGCAGAATCTTGATTACAAACTTTACTTTCTGTTTCTCAAAACAGCCTAGGTTTCTCAAGCAATTGTTTTTCCTCAGCTGGTTTGGAATGATGTGGTGAAAGACGTTATCATATTCATATTTTTTCATATATAAAGCCAGGAGTAATTGACTCTGTTTTGTGGAAGATGATGTATTCACCATCTCTTATTTTGTTATCACCATCATTTGATGGTTTGTTTTGTGAAAAAGGCAAAGTGCAGCTGTCTCAAATGTGAATTACAGTATAGAGGGTCATAGAGACTTCATCTTGGATAAAATATGTATCTAATAAAATTGAATAAGTTTTTTTTAGCTTTCCCTTTGTGTGCTTATGCCCAGGCAGATACCATATTATAATTCTGGATGGTCATTTAATTTTTTTTTCAGACAGTAACTCTGATTTTCCCAGTGCAAGAGGTGTACTTTGCTAACATAGGAGGTACATCAATTCTTTCAGAATATCAGAATTGATTTAATATGATTTTTCCCTCACTCTCTCTTCCTCTTTCTGTTAACTTAGGGAAGGCCAAATATTTTCAAATTTAGTTATTCTCCTATTTACATTTGCCAGAAAAATCAAATGAAAATGCATTGGAAAAACAGAAGAACACCTGAAATAAGAATAGAAAAAAAGATGTTATTAATTATCTTCCTGACAGAATGAACTGGTAAAAATGAATTAACCACCTTGGACTGTAATCTTCACAGCAGTTGAAAGTTGATAATTTCTGGTAGTCACATCTTAATCTACGTATTTGTAGATATATATCTACATATATATAGAATATGTGTAGGTATATATATATTTCTCTACATATATAGATATACACGTAGGTATATATATTTCTCTCTATATAGATAAATGTTTCATATGTAAAATAATATATGATACAATCTAGTTTATATTCTGTATAAATATATGCATATATAAAATTCTAAAAATGTCAATCATATTATTTTTAATGTATATTTTGCAAAATCAAAATAAACATACTTTCATTAGCAGTAGTTTCTTTGAAGACAGGGATTGCATTATGGCTCAGTGGCTATGTGCATGTAATACTTGATAAACCACTAGTTTCTGAAATGCTTTCTTTTTTTTTTTTTTTTTTTTAGACAGAGTCTTGCCCTGTCACCTGGGCTGGAGTGCAGTGGCGTGATCTCGGCTCACTGCAATCTCTGCCTCCTGGGTTCAAGCAATTCTGCCTCAGCCTCCCAAGTAGCTGGGACTATAGGCACGTGCCACCATGCTCGTCTAATTTTTTGTATTTTTAGTAGAGACAGGGTTTCACCGTGTTAGCCAGGATGGTCTGGAACTCTTGACCTCGTGATTTGCCTGCCTTGGCCTCCTAAAGTGCTGGGATTACAGGCATGAGCCACCACACCCGGCTGAGATGCTTTCTTGGAATGTAAATTTCTCTCTCCTCTACAACCTAGTGGCCTCTGTTCTAGTTCAAGACCTCATCCTTTCTTGACTAGACTGGTGATTTTTGCAGTGACTTTTTAAATGACAGTAAATATACTAAAGTATTACATTAAAAATCCCACTTTCTAGATTCCAGACCTTCAATGGCAGATGGTTAAGTTCCTTAACACTATTGGCAAGGTCCTCCAATAATTTTCCTTTATCTTATTCATTTTTTTCAGCAAACATTTTTGATATTTTATATGCCAGATCATATGATTACTTTATGCCACTTACTATATTATAGTAACATAAACTATACCATAATATTTCACACTTCTATGCCATTCTGTTTTTAAATTGGGGTAAAATTTACATAATATATAATTCACCATTTTGACCATCTTATAGCATGCAATTCAATATCTTTTAGTACATTCACAAGGTTGTATGACTATCACACGTATCTATTAACAGAACATTTTACCACCTGAAAATGAAACCTCGTACCCACTGATAAATCATTCCTCATTCACCACTCTCCCAGGTTCTGGCAAACACTATTATACTTTCTGTCTCTATGGATTTGTCTATTATGGATATTTTTATATAAATGATATGTTACCTCTTGAACCTGGCTTCTTTCACTTAGCATAATGATTTTAAGATTCGTCCATGTTGTAGTATCAGCACTTTATTACTTTTTATGGCTGAATAATATTCCATTGTATGTATATGTCATATTTTGTTTATTCATTCTGCAATTGATAGACAATTGAGTTTTTGTTTCTACTTTGCCTTTCATAATATTCATCTTTCTTTATAAAAACCTTGTCCAACATTTTTTTAGATCTCTCTTGCATATTTATAAAGGTATAAACATAACTTCCTATTAAGCGTTTCTTTAAACCAGACAATACTTCTTTTTTCTAATCACGATATTATGTTAAAGTTGCATATTTTTTAGTTTATGAATTTCTTAGAAAGTTAGGGAAATATTTACTTATCTTGTAACTGCATAATATGTGACATATACTTATAGTTTAACCACTTATTTCTAGAATAAAGCAGGGAGACTTGAGTAATTAAGAAACTGATTAGGAAGGTACAAGAGCAAAATAAAAGTTGATACATATATATCAATTTATGATCCATGCAAAACTCTGGTAAGTCAGAAAATTTATTAAAATGATTATTATGTTTTCCACAGTGGTTAAAGCAGTTGAGATAGAGAGAGATTGTTTTCTTAATATAGATGTCAGATTATTGAGATTACATATTATTCACAATTTACAAGTTTCAAATGCCATAATTTTTTGAGTATTTTCTGAATGTAAGAGAGCAATAGAAAATATAAAATTTTGCTTTGAGATAGCAGCAATAAATAGAGATACCATTTACCAAGAAGGATGTGAGGGAAAATGGAAGAGAATAAAGTTGAAACACATAATTTCAATATGCCTTTACAGCTTCAGTTCATGTCATTTAAAAGTACAGTGAGCAATTAAAAAAAATTGTGCATAATTTTAGAAAACATTAAAAAACTACATGTGTTTTCTTACTGCAACTTCAGTACCGTGCGCATAGCAAAAGAAGTTACGAGTTAAGAAAAAATGAGTTTGATAAAATGTATGCAGCAAGTGATAATGTGTAATTTTTTTTAAATTTGAGACTATTCTAAAGCATTCTTTTGGTCACTCACCAAGCATTTCTAAAACCGGACTGTTTTCTTGAGCATTTAATAAAGAACAAAAAATTTGCTTTTAAATGTTTAAAACATGTCTTCCTGACTGTGTATTCGTGCCATTTCCACAGAAATAAACTTTTCCTTAACTCTGTGTTAACAACAGTGTCTGAACTTGAAATACAATTAATGACACTACTCTATAATACTTATGAATCTACTACAAAAGGTAATCTCAAGAACTTGAAGATAAATAGATTTCAGTTAATATGCATCATATGTTTCCTATAAGTGATGTGTCCTGCTGTAATAAATGCCCATTCCAGAAATGTATTTGGTCATTGAAATTAAATAATACTAAATTAAAGGGAGAAAATCAAGCCAAATTCAGATTGCTGAAATAAAGTGATGGATTCTACTAATAAATTTTTGCTAAATTAAAGGTTTTTTTCTATTAAAAGAAAAATATTATTACTCTATTATCCTAAGTTAATAGAGCTTGTAAAATTTTCCAAAGGTACTACCTTTTCAGAAAATCTATTACTAAATATTATCATTCATATGGTACTAAAGTTGAAACAATTTACTATTGATTATATTGCTCTATTAAAAATAAACGCTTCATGTAAGGTTTTGGCTCTCGATATATACAATGCAAGTTTTCTTTATAAGTGTTCTGGTAACTTGAGGGAAGAATTGACCAAGAAGGTAAATTCCCATACAAAACAGGGAGATGTTAAACCTTTGACATCCTGGTCTCTTTAGGATAGAATGGAGTATTACTTTGCTGCTGCAATCTTAAGTACTAGTCAAATTAATATGACAAAATCTAAAATCCATTGAAAGCCAAAACCAGGCCTAGAGCCAGGCTCAGAGTTCTTTCATTTAATGTAAATTTATTGAATATTTATTATGCATCAGTCTTTTTAGGTGGCCTTTAGTCTGAACAAGCACTTGTTAGAGAATTTAAAACTAACACTGTTACCGAAACACCAGGGATTTGGTCTAGGTCCTGTTGCTCACTGTACAGAAAGCCAATCACTAAGATAACAAGTATTGCCAAGAAAGAAGGCTGTCACCAGGTACTGCAGTGGAGGAGATGGGATCTCAGTCTCCCTGATCGACTAGAACCAGGGGTTTATGTAGCAGGGAAGAAATGTAACAATGTGTAAGGAAACAGGAGCTTGGGAGGGGCAAGGAAGCAATTAAGGTGAATGAGGGGTCCAGAATTGGATATGGTGATCTGGTTTCAGATCTTTGATTCTTTTTGTGAGAGGTCTGAGGGTTGTTTCCCCCAAGAAGGAACTCAGATAAAACAAATATAAGTTTCAAGCTTTAACAGCAGAAGGGTCCAAAAGCAACATTATTCTTGAAATAGGTTATCTTTGTTAGAAAAATTTTAAAAACTTAATCACTGCTTCATTACCCTAGCCCAAAAGTTATGAACAAAGACATCTATGATTTTTTTTTTTTCACGTAGCTGTCTCCCTAACTGATATTTTATATTCAGGAAAGTAAAGCCCCTACATATGTCAGCTAATTAGAGGAAACATTTCAATTCCAGATCCACCTTAGTAACAACAACGTTTTTCCCCTTCTTTCTTTGCTTCCTTTTCTTTCCTTCCTTTCCTTTCTTCTTTTCTTTCTCTCTTCCTTCCTTCCTTCTTTCCTTTTTCTTTCTTTATTCTTTTATTTATTTGACTATGTTGTTGTCGAGGTGAATGAATGACTTTTCTCAGAGGGACCCTCTTGGTTTAGATCTAAATCCTGTATAACCAAGATGGAGGTAAAACTCTGTTTAAGTTGTTTTTGATCTTATATTTACATTTTTTTCTATTTTGTACCACACAAAATATGTGAATTACGTGTGTTAAGAATTTTCACATGATATTGAAAGGTGAAGCCGGCTGGGCTTCTGGGTCCGGTGGGACTTGTAGAACTTTTCTGTCTAGCTAAAGGATTGTAAACACACCAATCAGCACTCTGTGACTAGCTAAAGGTTTGTAAATGCACCAATCAGCACTCTGTAAAATGGACCAATCAGCAGGACGTGGGCAGGGCCAAATAAGGTAATTAAAGCTGGCCACCCCAGTGAGCAGTGGCAACCCACTCAGGTCCCTTTCCATGCTATGGAAGCTTTGTTCTTCCTCTCTTCGCAGTAAATCTTGCTGCTGCTCACTCTTTGGGTCTGCACTACCTTTATGAGCTGTAACACTCACCACGAAGATTTGCAGCTTCATCCTGAAGTCAACAAGACCACGAACCCACCAGAAGGAAGAAACTCTGGATGCATCGGAACATCTGAAGGAACAAACTCTGGACACACCATCTTTAAGAACTGTAACACTCACTGTGATGGTCCATGGCTTCGTTCTTGAAGTCAGTGAGACCAAGAACCCACCGGAAGGAACCAATTCTAGACACAATATGTTCAATTTGCCTTCACAATTATATTACTTCTGTAATTTAGCCACCTTTTTCCTCCCAAAATGGAATAGGGGCTTAGCGATTTTTAATATCTTGCATAACATTTAGCTTCAAGTAGGCAATTTCAATCTGCCCCATCTTGTTCACTTTGACAAGCCTTAAAGCTATTACAATAATTACTATTTAGTGCATATATCAGAAATAAATATCCCCTATCTATTTAGTAACAGCTGCGAGTATTGAGTACTTTTTTTTTTTTTTTTTTTTTTGAGACAGAGTCTAGCTCTGTCACCCAGGCTGGAGTGCAGTGGCATGATCTCAGCTCACTGCAAGCTTCGCCTCCTGGGTTCATGCCACTCTCCTGCCTCAGCCTCCCGTGTAGCTGGGACTACAGATGCCTGCCACCACGCCTGGCTAATTTTTTGTATTTTTAGTAGAGACGGGGTTTCACCGTGTTAGCCAGGATGGTCTCGATCTCCGGACCTCATGATCCGCCCACCTCGGCCTCCCAAAGTGCTGGGATTACAGGTGTGAGTCACCATGCCCAGCCATATTGAGTACTTTCTATGTGACATATGGTCTACTAAATACAGTACTTCTATATAAGTATAAAATGTTCTTCTATTCTTATAATATATGCTCATATTTATATCTGTATACTTATAAAATCCTCTTAATACCTCTGTGAGGTATCAGTTATTAAAATCTGTTTAAAGATTAGCAGCCTCAGTCACAAAGGGAATAATTTTCTAAATTCTTAAGAAGCAGAAGTATTTGGGGTCTATATTAAGCTCATGTATTTCTGATTTGAATTTATGTTCAGTTTTATTAATTTTTAGCATCTTGTTTAATTCCTGGCACATAGTAGGCACTCAAATTAGACCCATCATTCCTCATAGAATCAAGTAAATTGCCTAACACAAAGGACCCCAAAATGGGTTGAGTGGAATTCTTGCTTCATTCTAAGATATTTGTTTAAAAATATTCTGCAGAAAGTGTACTGAGATAATTTCTAACTTGTGATGAGAGAAAACACTTCTTTCAAAGCCAGGAATATTTTAATTTTATTTCTAAATGGAGAAAGGATAATATCCATTTTGCCAGAAGTTGGATAATTACCTGACAAAGATGACAGTGATTCTCACTCCCACAAAACGGTTTTTGTTTTGAGAGATCCAAAGAAGACAATAGCTGTGCTTAAAAAAAAAATACCAATGTATTCTGCTGTATTACAACACTGCTACTGCTATTTTACATGCAGAAGCTGAAAGGTGCCTAATTCATTTTATTCCACTCTATTTTTAAATTTGAGTAAATCTTTTGTATACTCTGATTTTTAAGCCTTCAAATGTTATTAAATATAAGAATTACACAAATATTCTCTTCTGACCAAAGATTACATAGAAAATATGTAGAATTGGCTCTGTAAACAGGAAATCTGTATTCCAGGAACTAATTTCACTGCAAGAAAATGTTTTATATAGTAATGGAATATAAACTTTGGGACCAGGCTAGGATTTGAATTACAGTGTAGGGGATAAATTTGGAGAGGTGCTCAGATAATAATAACGCTCTTCTTTTGCCAGCCCCTTAGATAAATAGGGTCCAGCCCTCTGAATTTAAAGTGTAATCTTTCTCAGCCACAAGAAATTACATACTGATCATTAAGCATACATGATGGCCTTAATGGCTTCAACACATATGTTCTATTATCAGTAGGCTGCCAGATAAATTGTAGAGCACCCAGTTAAATTTAAATTTCAGATGAACAATTTACAATTTTTAGTGTAAGTGTGTCCCCATATCATTAACACATTGATCTGGGTATCCAATCCAGTATTGGGGGAAATATTTATACTAAAAAAGTCAGCTGTTGATCTGAAATTCATATTTAACTGAATACCTTGTATTTTTGTTTGCTAAACCCAGCAACCCTAAACATGAGAACTTTTTTTTCTTTTTTTTTTTCTGAGATGGAGTCTCATTCTGTCACCCAGGCTGGAGTGTAGTGGTCTGATCTCTGCTCACTGCAACCTCTGCCTCCCGGGTTCAAGCGATTCTCCTGCCTCAGCCTCCCTAGTAGCTGGGATTACAGATGCCTGCCACTGTGCCCGGCTAATTTTTGTATTTTTAGTAGAGACGGGGTTTCACCATGTTCGTGAGGCTGGTCTCGAACTCCTGACCTCATGATTTGCCTGCCTTGGCCTCCCAAAGTGATGGGATTACAGGCATGAGCCACCACTGCCTGGCAGAAAGCTTTTTATAAAAAGGAGTCCAACAGAGTTTTCAGGTAGAGATTAAAAAAATTCAGAGATTAAGATCTAATATCTTAACACTTAAGTTGTAATATTTTGCCTATAAAACCAAGAGATAAAATATAAACTTTAAATATGAAAGATTGTATACATTTTTTTTCAACTGGACAAAACTTTAAACAAATGCTATTTTCCTTGTGCGTTTGTGAGTGTGAGCACGTGTGTGCATATGTGTGATCTTAATATGCTCAGTTTCACTTTCTGAAAACATCAGTGCTCACATGAGATAAGAAAGCATTAAATGTTCAGTCCTGAAAACATTTCAAAAGTAAAGCTATATTACTTCTTAGAGGATACTAAGAAATCTATATTTTGAGGTTTAATAATAATAGTAACTCACAGTTTGCAATATGGAAAAATATATATAAATTATATTTTGACAACTGCTTGCCACTTCAACTTTTAAAACTTATTTTTTTACTATGGAAAACAATTGTCTATTAGTAGTGTAATTGTCTTTGATTGGAAGTGAAGAAATTGAGAATGAAACAGATATCTGCAAAGTAATCCTTACATAGTATAATTGAAAATCAGTATTCAAAAAGGAAATCTTGAAATTTTAAAAAATATAATAATAGTCAGCTGGGCATGGTGGCTCACACCTATAATCCCAGCATTTTGGGAGGCTGAGGTGGGTGGATCACGAGGTCAGGAGTTCGAGACCAGCCTGGCCAACATGGTGAAACCCCATCTCTACTATATATATATATATATATGTATCTCTACTATATATATATATATACACATACAAATATATGTGTGTGTGTATGTATCTGTATATATATATGTATGTGTGTGTGTATATATGTGTGTATATATATGTGTGTGTGTGTGTGTGTATGTATATATATAATAGTCAAAAGAAATCTGGCTTACAAACTTAAAAATATAATTTCTAGTATTTATCTCATAATAAACAAAAACATTTGTTGATGTATACTAACATTTTAATGTAAATAGTTATGTTATATTCTCTTTAATGATGTATGTTCTATTTCAAATTCAAATTTGACTCCACCTTTAAATGGTAATTATGGGAAATTTTCAATTGGCATATTAAAACAACAAAATAATCATACTA
This sequence comes from Pongo pygmaeus, assembly GCF_028885625.2. NCBI lineage: Eukaryota > Metazoa > Chordata > Mammalia > Primates > Hominidae > Pongo > Pongo pygmaeus. The sequence continues at coordinate 156,966,469 of NC_072373.2, read as the reverse complement.
TACGAAGTGATTAATGTTCTATAACTAATCATATGACAAACATCGCTGGAATTGTCTACTATATTACCTATACACTTATGTAATGTATAGCTGGTGAATATCTTTTTAAAAAGGTAATGTGGAATGGGTAATATATATGAGTTTTATTTTGATCTCAAGAGGAAATTGTTTCTTCTGCAATCTGAGTAAAATTATTTCATATCGAATGTTTATGTTTCTTTTATGAATCTATTTTATTTGGTCAAATATTCAAAGTGTTGGCCAAGTATTTTAATGAACACGAGAAAACTGTTGCTTTTCCAATTTATGGCATTGTTATGCATGTGACAGTATCTGGAATTCTGCCACTAAATTTGGTCCATTTGACTTTTCACTATCAAGGTTATATTTCCTAGTTCTAGACTCAAGTGCTTGCACATTACCCTGATTTTCCGGCCACATAGGGAGATAATATATTTTTCAGGGAATCTAGAAATGATGACCCAATACACTCCCCGACAAAGTTCAAAATTTTTTCTAGTCAATTTCAATGCTAATACTTAATTATCTTAAAACCAGGAGAGGATTTGGATAAATGTCTTGAATAAGGCCTTTTACAAGTTTGTATATTTTAAAAGTTAATTTAATTATTAGAAATTTTGCAGTTGATTAGGGTGCTTAGTTACTTGAAATAAAAAACAGCATTCCACCAGTGTTTATTTAAAGAAAATCAATTAATTTTGCCAATTTGTCAGTTGCTTTCGTCTAAGAAGTTTAAGACAACTAATTTGTGAAAAGTTCATCTATAAACCTATTGAATTCAAGTTACTAGAAATTTTAAAATTGCAATTTAAAGAATCAGAATTAGCTTTGCAAATTCTGTTACTATTCAGTCAGAAGCCTACCACCATAGCTGTATCAAATGAGTTAATTTTTCCTCTCATTTTCATTTTTGTCCACCCACTGCCACAGCCTTTCCATCATAGCTATGACACAATGATGACAAAACTAGTTTTATAGCTGACTTTTTTTTTTCAGTTCATCAACTCATCAGTGGTTTCATTTTCATCATTTTAATACATAAATACTTAACATAACAGGGAAAATCTGGTACCACTATACCACTTGAATGCTCAGAAGAAAAAAAAAGAATTCAGAATATGTGTATTAAAATGGGTACAAAAATGAGTAAAAAAACTTGAAAGAAGTTGGAGTGGCTGCCAATTCAACATTATTCTGTGATACCTTAGCAAATTATTATTTTTCTGAGTATTTAAACATCAACTCTCAGATATGCTTAATGATAAATGTGATAAAAAATGTTTCCTTTATCAAATATTAGTGTTAACCTTTAATTATATTTTTGCATAAGCATATATTTAAGATTTTTTGGGCTGTTTATGTCATTGATTATTTCCCTGAACTTAAAAATAACATCAAAATATTGATCTTTAATTATAGTAAGGAATCAATAGCCATAGAGTATGTAGATGTGTGCTCCAAGATAAAACTTAATAGAACTTATGTTTGTGACTTAGAATGTGCTATTTTTATTGAATTTACAATGTTTAAGCATCTATTCTGTACAGTACATTCTGTCTTTACTTACTATTATGTTAAATAATGACTTCTCTCAAAAAGTAACAAATTAAGAATGACAGCAAAGAATGTATTTGTACAAATATGGGTTTATTAAATAGGAAATGAAATAATTTTTCTTAACTATATCATGAACATATTTAATAATAAAATAATGTTTATGAAATTAATATTTATGAAATAATATTTATTATTTCATAAATATTATGAAATATTATTACATAGATATTCTGAAATATCATAGATATTATGAAATAATATCTATGAAATTATATATTATAAATATATATTTGTAAAAATATTTATGAAATAAAATAATACATTAAAAATAAAACAAAAGCACCTATATATCTTTCAGAGATATCTATATTAACATTTCAGTGTACATTCTTAATAAACATTTAAGAGTGCATGTGTTTGTGTGCGTATGTGTGACAAAAGAAGTTGTACAGTCATTTACTGCATAACAATGTTTTGGTCAATGATGGACCATGTATAAGATAGTGGTTCCATAAAATTATATTACCATATTTTTACTCTACCTTTTATGTTATCATTGCATTACAGTTGCCTACAGCAGTCACTACAGTAACATGCTGTAAAGGTTTATAGTCTAGGATCAATAAGCTGTATCATATATCCTAGGTGTGTAGTAGGCTATACCATCTAGGTTTGTGTAGATATACTCTATAATGTCAGCATAATGACAAAATTACCTAATGATGCATTTCTCAGAATACATTCCCACTGTTAAGTGATGCATGACTGTATATTATTTATTCTGCTTTTCATGTAAAAATTTAAAATATTATGCCTAAAATTATCCTGGTTAAGCCAACAATAACTAAGGGAGACAGGTTAATTTATTATGTGCTGTTTTGGCATTGGTAATTAATGTACAAATCTAGAACCTTGGAAATTAATTTTAAATTTTTAATGTGCCTTGCATTCATATGATATCTACATACTAATGCTTTGAAAGCCACTATCAAAATTTATTTAAGTAATTTGTTATTGAATAGTCTGTTAAATATTAATTAAGCACTTACTATGAGCCAAGAATTGTTCTCAACATTGGGGTTGCCTGGGCATGAGTTAAGACATAATTGCAATTGTTTAGGAGATAAATGATGACAGGAGTAGAGGTGTTGACTAGTGGTTAGGTAATGGGCATATATTTTTTCAAGTACATTCACATATTGAAGAATCTACAATAAAACCACAGATACTTTGTTCAAAGTTCAATACATCTCTAAAATATATGCAGTCTTCTAAACAACATCCCCATCAAGGAAAACTTTGTATCACACAAAAAGTTCTCTTTCTATTTATGCATGGTGATCACTACCACCCATCTTTCAACAATATAGAAAATCATTGTTGTAACTTTTGTCATCACAATTGATGAGCATTTTCTATACCTGAACCTCATATAAATAGAATTGTATAGCATGCTTTCTTGTATCTGCCGTCAGTAACACTATATCGTTTCTGAGATTCATCTATATCGTTGTATGTTACAGAGGATTGTCCCTTTAACTTCAAAGAAGTATCCCATTGTATAGATGTAGCCCGATTTGTTTATACATTACTTTGGTGATGAACATGTGGTTGTTTACAGGTTGGGGCTATTATATATAAAACTATTACTTTTGGTGTATAGGTCTTTTTTTAACATATGTTTGATTTCCCTCAAATTTTATTTCTACGTCATGGAGTAGATGTATGTGTCACTATATGAGAAGGTGCCAAACACTTTTCCAAATTCCATGTAAAATGTTAGTGTGTGAGGTTTTCAGTTGCTACCCATCCTCACTAAAACTTAGTATTCAGCCTTTGTTTGTTTGTTTGAATGTTTATAATTCTATTGATAGTGCACTGGTATCACGTTGTGGTTTTAGTTTGCATTTCCTAGAAGCTAAATGATGTTAAGCACATGTTCATTTGCTTATAGATATTCATATATATTCAGTGGGTAGAGTTCAGTTCAGTCTTTTGCACATTTTTATTGCATTGTTTCTTTATTGGCTGTTGATTTATAGAAGTTGTTCAACATTATGGATGTAAGTCCTATGTCAGATATATGTATCATAAATATTTTCTTCTAGGTGATGCCTTGCTTCTTCATTTTTAAGGATGACTTTTGATTAAGTAAAAGATATGAGGTGTTTTTCATGATCGCTATTTTTTTTAGTAAATTTATCTTTTAGGAATAATTTTATCTTTACATAAAAACTGCAAAGACAGCATAGAGAGTTTCTGGATAACCCTCACCCATTAAGACATTAATTTTAATGAATTAATGATGATTAGAAATACTTCATAAGATAACCAACCCAAATGCCATAAAATATACTTTATGCTTTATTTCAGAAGCATTAATATTTTAAGATTTTAATTTAAATCTGTGATTTGTCCTGAATTAATTTTGTTTGCATGTGGGGTTTACTTTTTCTATGCAGAGATCCATTGTTCCAGCACCATCAGTTGAAATGATATTCTTTTCTGTATTGAATCCTTTGGGACCTCTGATGGATATTGATGATAAATGAATTGCATCAATAAAATATTTTGGACAGCTCTAGCCCTTTAATATTGTTTTCCAATACATAAACATGATATAGTTCTCTAATTTTAAGGTTTTCCTTATTCTGTATCTGCAATTGTATGTCATTTTCAGCACTGAGTTTCCTTTTACACCGTTGGCTAAATTTATTACTAAATATTTTACTTTTAATTTGTTTGTTCATGTTTATTTAAATACAAATTATGTGCCCTAAACTTCATCCTTTTAAAAGTATACTGTTTAATGAGTTTTGAAACATGTAAAAAGCCCTGTAGTTAGGAACAAAATCAAGAAAATGAATATTTACATCACTCTCAAAAGATTCTTTGAGTCCCTTTGAAGCCAGTTTTCTTCTCCAACCCCCAGCACATAAAAATGGCTCTGCTTATTGTCACCATAGTTTTATATTTTCTAGAGTTTTAGTATGACTGGAACCTTAAATTAAGCAGCCTATTAAGAATCTTTAGGGAATTAACTATGTTGTTTATGTTTTAGTAACTTATTATTTTCATTACTGTGTTGTATTCCATTGTGCGGATGTACCATAATTTTTTACTGAGTAGTTGATGGAGACTGGTTTTTTATTATTATGAACAGAACAGTTTGGAAAATTTACATGCATGTATTAGTGAGAACTTTTGCTTTTGTTAATCTGGGGTAAATACATAGGAATAGTACTGTTGGGTAGTATGGTTAGGGTATGCTTAAATCTACATATTTTTTTAAACAGACAAAGTATTTTCCCAAATTGTTGGCATGGCATTGTTGGTGCATCATTCTTTATGTTAATTTCACCAACAATGTATAAGTTTTCAATTAGGATCATGCTGTGACTTTATTTACATTTCCATGTTGTCTAAGGATATTGTGCATCTTTAAATGTGTGTATCAAACATTCATATATCACCTTTTTGCCCATTTTTATTGGATTGCTTCTCTTTACAATATTGAATTGCGAAATTTCTTTATTTGACTCAAAAAAAGTTCTTTATTAAACACACGTTTTGTAAATATTTTTCTTAACTATGTTTTGCAAAGATTAGAAAGTTTTAATATTAATGGAGTCTTATTAATCGTTAATTTTTATATCTCATGTTTTTTGTGTCTTATTTTGAAAATCCCTGTTTAACACAAGGTCAAAAAATTTTTCTCTGATATTTTGTTCTGGAAGTGTTAAAGTCTAAATTCTTATATTTAGATTTAGAGTCTTAAGATTCATTTTTAGTTAATTTTTATACATGATTTGAACTAAGATTGTATGATTGTTCATTTATTTCACATATATATTTCATACATATTTCACATATATGAACACATATATGTGAAATATGTATATGTGTATATATATGCATACACACGTGTACACATATATGTACATATATGTACACATATGTACATATATTATATATATTATATATATATATAATCTCCAGTTTTGAGGACTATGTATTGAAAGGATTTTTTTCAGTGGATTTTCTTGACATCTTTGATGAATGTCTATTGACCATATATGCGTGGGTCAATTAATGAACTTCCTGTTCTGTTTCCTATATATGTAAGGACTATAACACACTATTTTATTACTGTAGCTTACTAGAAAGTTTTAAATCAATTAGTGGTGGCTCTAATTTTTTAAAATTGACTATTCTAGTTCTTTTTCATTTCCATATAAATTTTATGATTATCAATTTCTAAAACAAATTGCTGAGACTTTGACTGGAATTTCATTGAATCTATATGTCACTGGAGATAAATTTGAATTGGTGTTTAAAAAAAATGAATCTTCTGATTTGTTAATCTGTAAAATCTCTTAATATATTTGCTCTTTTTTTAATTTCCATTGGCCTATGTTGTAGTTTTCAGTCATAGAACTTACACATATTTTCTTATATTTATTTCTGATTTCTGTAAGTTCAGTAGGCACAAACCACTAGCCAGCTTTCTCACACTGAGGATATCACCTTTGGGACTTGTCCCATTCAGGACCAGAAACACTTTAATCATTTACTAGAGCCAAAGCAAATAGGGATTTAAGGTTCCAGTTAGTGCCAAACTGCTGTATCAAGAGGATACAACAATTATAAACAACTATAAATCCCACACTGGAGAGCTCAGATATATGAAGCAAACATTAGTAGATCCAAAAGGGGAGCTAGAGTGAAATAAAATAACAGTAGGGGACTTCATCAGTCCACTGTTTCCACTCTTAGTAATAGACAGATGATCCAGGCAGAAAATAGACAAAGAAATATTGGAGTTCAACTATACACTAGACCAAATACACCTAACTGACATTTAAAAATCAATTCACCATTCTTTTCATGAGCACATGGAATACATTCTTTCCATGACCACATGAAACATTCTTCAGAATACACCATATATTATGCCACAAAACAAGGTTCAACAAATTCAAAAATGTAGAAAATATATCAAGTATCTTTTTCAAACACAAAGGAATAAAACTAGAAATCAACAACAAGAAAAATATCAGAAGCTGTACAAACTCACAGAAATTAAGCAAAATAATCCCAAACAACCAATGGGTTGATGAATAAATTAAGAAGAAAATTTAAAAATTTTTCTAAATAAATGAAAATGGAAATAACAACATACCAAAACTATGGGATACCACAAAAAAGTAGTAGTGAGAGGGAAGTTTTTAGCAATATACATCTAAATAAAAAAAGTAGAAAGACTGCAACTAAAAAACTTAATGATGCATCTCAAGGAACTAAAAAAGCAATAACAAAAAAATCAAAATTAATAAAATGAAAGAAAGAATAAAGAGTAGAGTAGAAATAAATGACATTGAGACTAAGAAAACAATACACGGGTCAACAAAACAAGAAGTTTGTATTTTGTAAAAGTAAACAAAATTGACAAATTTTGTCTTATAATAGCAAGAATGAGAGAAGATACAAATAAAATCAAAAACAAAATAGAAGACATAACAACCGAGGCCACAGAAATACAAAGAATCATTAGACGTGATTATGAAGAATTCTACATCAACACATTGGAAAAATTAGAAGAAATGGATTAATTACTGGACACATACAATCTACCAAGGTTGAATCATAAAAAAAAGATAGAAAACCTAAACAAACCAATAAAGAGTAATGAGATTGAAGCTGTCATAAAAAGTCTCCCAGCAAAGAAAATCTCATGGTCTGATGGCTTCATTGGTCCATTCTAGCAAACTTTTAAAGAATATTTAATATCAATTATACTCACTCTTTTCAAAAAAAAAAAAGGAAAGGAAGGATACTACCAAATTCATTCTATAAGGTTAGCATTACCCTGATACCAAAAGCAGATAAGGACTCAACAAAAGAATTACAGACCAATATCACTGATGAACATGAATGGAAAAGTCCTCAACAAAATACAAGCAAACTTAATTCAAAATGTTTTAAAAATCTCCATGATCAAGGGAGATTTATCCAGGGATACAAGAATATGCAAATTGATAGATGTTATACATCACATTAATAGAACCAAAAACAAACATAAAAAACTATGTGATCAGTTCAACAGGTGTTGAAGAAGCACTCAATACAATTCAGTATCTCTTTATGAGAAAAACTCTCAACAAACTGGGTATGGAAGGAACATACCTCAAAATAATTAGGACTGTGTATAACAAACCCATAGTGCCTCATACTGAATAGCGAATAATTGAAGCCTTTTCTCTATGATTTGGAAGAAGGCAATGATGTCTACTTTTGCCACTGTTATTAAATATAATAAATACCTGAAGGCCTAGCTAGAGCAATTAGGCAAGAGAAAGAAATGAAGGCAACCAAAACTGAAAAGAAAGAAGAAAAATTATTATTGTTCACAGATGACATGATCTTGTATTTAAGAAAAGCTAAAGATTCCACTAAAAACTATTAAAACTGATTATCACATTTAGTAAGTTTTCAGAATAGAAAATCAACATACAAAATCAACATACAATATTAGTAGCATTTATATCTGCAAACATCAAACAATCTAAAAAAGAAATAAAAATGTAATACAATTTACGATAACTACAAAAATGTAAAATATGTGGGAATCAGTTTAATGAAAAAGCAAAAGATCTGTACAAGAAAAACTATAACACACAGAGGAAAAAATTGAAAAGAATACATGAAAATAAAAAGATATTTCATGTTTATATATTGGAAGAAATAATACCATTATTATATTAATATATAATAAACAATGACAATATTACCCAAAGCAATTTTCAGATTCAATGCAATCCCTATAAAAATACCAATGACTTTCTTTATAGAATTTTTTAATCTTAATATTTATATGGAATCACAAAAGATCCTGAACAGCCAAAGCAATCCTGAGCAAACAGAACAAAGCTGGAGGCATCATACCACCTTACTTCAAAATATTACAAAGCTATAGTAAGTAAATCAACATGGTAATGGCATAAAACAGACACATAGATCAATGATACAAAATGGAGAACCCACAGAAAAATCCACACATTTACAGCCGACTCTTTTTTGACAAGGCACCAATAACACAGAATGAGAAAAAGCCTCTTCAATAAATTGTGCTGGGAAAAATGGATAAACATATGCAGAAGAATCTCTTCCCATATACAAAAATCAAATCAATATGGATTACATACTGAATCCTAAGATGTGAAACTAAGAAATTAACAGAAAAATCTACTAGAAATGCACCAAGACACTGATCTAGACAAAGATTTTTTTCTGTGTGTAAGACCTCAAAGGCATATGCAAGAAAAGCAAAACTAGGCAAAATGGGTTACATCAAGCTAAAAAGCTTCTGTATAACAAAGAAAACAATAAACAAAGTGAAGAGATACACACAGAATGAGAAAACATATTTCAAGTTATCCATCTAATAAGGAATTACTAACCAGAATGCATAAGGAGCTCAAATAAACAAACAAAAAAATGATTTGAAAATGGGCAAAAGATCTCAATAGACATTTCTCAAAAGAAGACATAAATATGACCAACAGTTATATGAAAAAATGCTCAACATCACAAATCATCCAACAAATGTGAATCAAAACCACAATGATAGCACCCCAGTTAAAATGGCTTTTATCAAAATGACAGGGAAAAACAGATAATAATTTGAATATTCCTGACAAATAAAATATAAATATTTAAGGTGACAGATATGTCAATTGTCTTGAATAGATCTTGACACATATTATATGAATGTATCAAATTATCACTAGTACCCTAAAAATATGTACATTTATTGTGTATTAGTACAAAAATGGCTTAATGATACTCCCCTTCCTCTTCTATATTGTGGAAGACAATATGTAATGTATCTTTTTAAATTTATGGTAAAATTTAACATTGAAGTTATTTGAGCCTGAAATGTGTAATGCAGAAAGTTTATTTTTTCTGTTGTATTTGTGAAATTATTTTATCTAATATCTATAAAAGCCAGATTACCTATTTCTTTTTAATTGAGTTTGGATTGGTTGCAGCTTCTCAGGGAAATTTTCATAAAAGTTATTAAAAATAAAATACTTTGATTTTTTTCTATTTTACTATATACATTACCTTTCTTTCATTCCCATATGAACAATATTGATTACATTTTTATTTTATTTATTAATCTGGAGATTATAAATTTTATAAAAATCAACTTTTGGTTTTATTGATTTTTCTCTGTTGCTCTTCTGCTTCATATTTCATTTTATCTTTATTATTTTCTTCCTTTTGATGGATTTGGGCTTATTATTCTCTTCCTTTGTTATTTATTAAAGTAGGAGTTTATATTATTGACTTGAGATTTCTGTTCACATATTTTATAAGCATTAGATGCTATATATTTTTTCTAAGCACTGTAGAAAAAATTTGTAGCTGTATCTTACAATTTTGATACATTGATTTTCATTTTCATTAATTTCAAAATATATGCTACATTTCCTTGACTGATTCATTTAATATTTTAGTTTTCAGATAACACATTTCATATTATTTTGGTCTCTAAATTTGGTAACACTTGTTACATAGGCCAGAATTTTTTCTATTTTGTTAAATATTACATTTATACTTAATATGTATACTCTTTTTGTCATGTGAAGTATCGTAAAAATGTCAAGTAGGTCAATTTTTTTGATATGGTTGTTTAAGTCTTTAATATTTCATATGACTGTGTCCTCACCCAAATTTCATGTTGAACTGTAATCACAACTGCCACATGTCTGGGGAGAGACCTGGTGGGAGGTGATTGGATCATAAGGGTTGGTTCCCCTATGCTGTTCTCAGGATAGTGGGTCAGTTCTCATGAGATCTGATGGTTTTATAAAGGGCTGTTTCTCCTTTGCTCCTCACACTTTTCTCTCCTGCTCCATGTGAAGAAGGTTCTTGCTTCCTCTTTGCCTTCCACCATGATTGTAAGTTTCCTGAGGCCTCCAGAGCCATGCGGAACTGTGTGTCAATTAAACCTTTTTCCTTTATAAATTACCCAGTCTCAGGTCGTACCTTTATACCAGTACGAGAACAGACTAATACAGTCCACTGAAACAACAGAGAGTGGGGCACAGCTATAAACATACCCAAAAATGTGAAATAACTTTGGAAATGGGTACCAGGCAGAGGTTAGAACAGTTTAGAGGGCTCAGAAGAAGACAGGAAGATGTGGGGAAGTTTGGTGGTTCCTAGACAGTTGTTGAATGATTTTGATCAAAATGCTGATAGTGATGTGAACAACAAAGTCCATGCTGCGGTGGTCTCAGATGGAGATGGGAAAATTCCTGGGAACTGGAGAAAAGGTCACTTTTGTTATGCTTTAGCAAAGAGACTGGCAGCATTTTGCCTCTGCCCTAGAGATCTGCGGAACTTTGAACTTGAGAGAGATAATTTAGGGGATCTGGTGGAAGAAACATCTAAGCAGCAAAACATTTAAGATGTGACCTGGGTGCTCTTAAAAGCACAGTTATCTGCATTCACAATGAGATGGCTTGAAATGGGAACTTGTGTTTAAAATGGAAGCAGAGGATAGAAGTTTGGAAAATTTGCAGCTTGATGATGTGATAAAAAAGAGAAACCCATTATTTGGGGAGAAATTCAAGCCAGCTGCAGAAATTTTCATAAATATCAAGGAGCCAAATATTAATCACAAATACAATTGGGAAAATGTCTTCAGGGAATGTCAGAGGTTTTCATGGCAGCCCCTCCCATCATAGGTCTAGAGGCCAAGGACGAAAAAATGGTTTTCTGAGCCAAGCCCAGGACCTTGCTGTTTGTGCAGTCTCAGGATTTGGTACACTGCCTCCCAGCTGTTGCTAAAAGGGGCCAATGTACAGCTCAAGCTGTTGCTTCAGAGGGTGCAAGTCCCAAGCCTTGGAAGCTTCCATGAGGTGTTGGGCCTGCAGGTCCTCAGAAGTCAAGAATTGAGGTTTGGGAACCTTGCCTAGATTTCAGAGAATGTATGAAAACACCTGGATGTTCAGGCAGAGGTTTGCTGCAGAGGTGGAGCCCTCAGGGAGAACCCCTGCTAGGGCAGTGCAGAAGGGAAATGTGGGGTTGGAGCCCCCAAACAGAGTCCATCACTGCATAGTAGAACTGGGAGAAGAGGGCAATCATCCTCCAGATCCCAGAATGGTAGATCCAGTGACAGCTTGCAACGTGTGCCTGGAAAAGCTCCAGACACTCAATGCCAGCTCATGAAAACAGCTGAGAAGAGGACAGTGCCCTTCAAAGCCACAAGGACAGAGCTGCCCGAGACTGGGGAAGCCCACCTCTTGCATCAGCATGACCTGCATACAAGACATGGAGTAAAAAGACATTATTTAGGAGTTTTAAGATTTCATGACTGCCCCCACTGGGTTTTGGACATGCATGGGGCCTGCAGCCATTTCTTTTGACCAATTTCTCCCATTTGGAATGGGTGTATTCAACCAATGCCTCTACCCAAGTGTATCTAGGAAGGAACTAACTTGCTTTTGACTTTACAGGCTCCTACGTGGAAGCAACTTGCTTTGTCTCATGAAACTTTGGACTTGGACTTTTGGGTTAATGCTGAAATAAGCTAAGAGTTTGTGGGACTGTTGGAAAAACATGATTGTGCTTTGAAAAGAGAGAAAAAGATTTGGAAGGGGCTAGGGTCAGAATGATATGATTTGGCTGTGTCCCCACCTAAATTTCATCCTCAATTATAATCCTTGTAATCCCCATGTGTCTAGGGAGAGGCCTCATGGGAGGTGATTGGATCATGAGGGCAGTTCCCCCATGCTGTTTTCATGATAGTGAGTGAGTTCTCATAAGATCTGATGTTTTGTAAAGGGCTCTTTCTCCTTCACTCCTCACTCTTCTATTTCTTGCCACCATGTGAAGAAAGACCTTGCTTTCTCTTCACCTTACACCATGATTGTAAGTCTCCTGAGGCCTCCCAAGCCATGTGGTACTGTAAGTCAATTAAACCTATTTTATTTATAAATAAGTCAGTCTTGGGTAGTACCTTTATAGCAGTGTGAGAACGAGCTAATACAATATTTTATCTATTTTTTTCTCTAGAATCTCTCAGTTACAGAGAGAGAAATGCTGACATCTCCAAATGCAACTGGAATTCTTATTTTAACAATTCATTTGCATTATGGATTTTGATGACATTAGGTACATACAGTTTTAGTATTGTAATAGGTTATTGATGAATTTATCCTGTAACTGTTCTCAAAATAATTTTATTTTTTGAGATGGAGTTTCACTCTTGTTGCCCAGGCTGGAGTGCAATGCCATGATCTCGGCTTACTGCAACCTCCACCTCCTGGGTTCAAGCGATTCTTCCACCTCAGCCTCCCAAGTAGCAGGAATTACAGGCACCTGCTACCACACCTGGCTAATTTTTGTATTTTTAGTAGAGACAGGGTTTCGCCATATTGGTCAGGCTGGTCTTAAACTCCTGACCTCACGTGATTCCAAGGTTCTGAGATTACAGGCGTGAGCCACTGTGCCTGGCCCATTCTTGAAATATATTTAAGGGTCATATCATTACTAATTTTTCTTGTTCTAAATTCTACAGTGATTGATAGAGCCATGAAGCTTTCCTTTGATTACTGTTTATATGAAATATTTTCTCATCTTTTTACTTTCAAATTATAAATGTTTTGGTGTGTTTAGTGTACAAATCATGTTTTCAGGTATCATTTTTATATCCAATCTGACAGATTCTTCCTTTAATAAAAGTGCCTAGACTATTTCCAATTTACATGGTTAGGCATAAGAGTCTTATTTTTTCGTATTTGATCTTTTTGTTTTTTGTTTTGTTTTGTTTTCTCTTTTTCTGCCTTTCTTAGGATTGTTGTACATCGTAATTGAAAGACTAGCAGAGACTGTGACAAATATTGTCTATTTCCCCAAATTGTTTGCCCCTTTTTCCTGTTATTCCTTTAGTATGAGTAATTAAATCAATTTAGTAATTAGGTCAAATTGAAGTTAGGTTGTTGTTATAGTTACCTTCAACATACCACTGACTTTCTATCTCTCCAATGGTGAACTACTGATTCATCCTACTTGGTGTGAGGTCTGGAATGCCGGATTTTTTTTCTCAGTGCTATTTTTCCAACCTCAGCTTTCTACAGGTCCTTCACTATTGTACCACAGAAGAAGGAATGAGAAGCTAACGATATTTATGCCTACATTTCAGTAACAGCTAATCATCAGCAGCACAGCTTCTCCACTGAAGATGCCCTCTCATGTCACACATCTGACCTCTAATTTTTCACTTGAACATACAGTGGAGGTCTATGGAAAAAGAGTTAGCAAGTCAGTATGGCCTCCTGTTATATCTGATCTGCCTTGTTAGCCAAAACTGACTTTAAACATTCATTGTATTTTCAGATTTTTTTTCTTATCACTTTTTTGGTTTACTCCTATTCTTTTAGTACCCTCATATAGGGAAACAATTGATGATTTTTACCAAAGGGGCTTGTCATATTTTGGAATTTCATTCATCTGGTTGCCTTATTTCCTAAATTTTCTTATGGGTTCAACAAAAAGTTGGAATTTTATATATTATTTGTTTTATTATTTTTGCTGCTGTTGGTAAAGATGGAAAGAACATTCTCTTGTGGCTTTCCATGTCCCAATCAGAAGTAAAATCCTAAAAATATATTTTCATTTTATTTTCAATTTTGATAGTATTTAATCTGTAATTTTTTTAATTGTAATTTTATTTACTTAGTCCTTCTAAATTTACTTTCTAAATTTAGCTTTTTGCTGATTTTATAGAAGCTTTAGATTAATGTTTTAACCAAATCTAAAACATTTAAAAATTTCTTTAAAACATTTTTGCCTTTTCTCTCATTTTGTCTTTTCTACTCTTTCCTTTTCTCCAGATTATGTTTCCTGTATTTTTTCTATGCTTGCCTAGTTTTAACATTATATAGTGCACATTTTGATTACAGTTGACATTGTCCAACATGTATTTGGGGCTCTGTTAATTTTTTTTCAATCTTTTGTTTCTCTATGCTTCAGTTTACATGCTTCTGAAGAGCCCTATCTTTAGGTGAAGCAAATGACTCTTTAAGACATTGTATTTCTTAGTTCTACATTTCATAATTGATTCTTATCTCAAATTTACTCTTCTATATACTTCTTAAATTATTTAACATGTTTATAATAGTTATTTAATTTTTTTCCTGATTCTAACATCTGTATAATGAGTCTGTTTCTGTTGACTATGATTTTCTCTAGATTATGTTTCCTATCTTCCTTCTCTTCTTGCCTCATTTTTAAATTATATAGTGAACAATATATATTACAGTGGGTGCAATATTGCAGTGACATGGGATTTTGTCATCTTCCTCTAGGGAATGTTGGATTTTGTTCTAGCAGGTAGTAATTGGCAGCTACTGTCAGATCACCTCGATCCAATGGAGGCTTGATTTTAGACTTTATGTTAAGTCTCTTATTTCTACCCATACCTTGGAATATAGCACATAATGCTATAGCTGTTTTATTTCTAATGTTTGTTGCCTCTGAAGTTTCAGTGGAAGCCCAAGATGTTTACAATGCCATCTAACTTGGGGGACTTGAACTCTTTATTTTCACAACTGGGTAGCTTATATATTATCTTCTCAGATCTTTAATCTTACAGCTTTTACTTATCTCTGCATTCCTGCATTCCTGCAGTTTCTCCAGATGTGTGTGTAATTTAATGGCAAGATATTTCAGGGTGAGTTTGTTTGTAAATTCTTCAGGTTCCTTAATCGTGATATTTCCCAAACCATTTCTAAATATTCTGGCAGTCCCAAATTAGAAACTTTGACTTACTACTCCTGTGACATTGCTGCTACTTTTTACTTGCATTGTGAATCTCACCCTCTGCACTGTAAGACTGAGGGCTGGGGAGATTCTCTGCTTTAATTATCTTTTGTTCACCCCATTAGCAAGGAAAAGATTTCTAACCTATTGTTATGGGGATAGTTAAACAGATGACACCCAGCACTGGACAGATGGGATGGACAGCAGTTTATTAGTCACATATACTCACAACCTGGGGAAAGAACATACTACGTGTCCCACCCAGCCACATAGGGATTGTACTTAGAATTACCAACCAGAAGCAGTGGCAGGTAAACTTCATAATATCAAGAGGACAGGGTATCTCTGGTTCCCAAAAGAGAATGTAACTGGCTTGTTTGAAAAATTATGCAGGCTGGCTGGAAACCCATTCCTCAGCAATAAGCAGGAACTGTCATTGTCCCCCTTATGGTTTGTTTGGCTAGGGTAACTTATCTGTAGGAGCAGAGGTGGGAAGGCAACTGGTGGTGAGGCCATTGGAGGCCCTCCCAACTTTACGAGATTTTGAAGCAGTTTATAATATTGGAACTTAACTTTAAGACTTAAATTATATGCTCTAAGCAGAAAAGCCTGTTAAATGTGGATCTCACATAGTGATATTCGTAATGTGATTTATTGTTTTAAAAAGTCATATACCTTTCAGCTTCTATCTATTTTTGGTCACTCTTCACAATGTTCACATTTTTAAAATTTTTATATTTGTCAAAAATGTGTAATTGTTATTGAGAAGGAATTTAGTCCTCTGCAACTTTAGGAAAAATAATGTGTCATAGATGTTTTCCTTCTGAATATTTTATTATGAAATGTTCAAATATATAGAAAAATTATCAGAATTACACAGAGAAAATACAAAACCCAGCTAGACTGACAATTAACATTTTGCTATATTTGATTTATGACACATCTATCTATTCATTTTTTATCTATCAATTCTTCTTTTTTATTCCTTCATTGTAAGTTGCAGACATTAATATATTTCACTCTACAGGCATATTGTGATGGTAGATTCAAGAGCATCAGCTGATAGAGAGGATGTAAGGTATGCAAAAAAGTAGAGTGAGGGTTTACACTATAGATTTTTGACCTAACAATCTAGAAGGATGAAGTGTTTATTATCCCAAGGAGAAATAGTTTGTGTGTGTGAGAGAGAGAATATGAGAAGCATGACTTTAAAATATGTAGTTTAAGGATCCTATTTGACATCCATGAGTTCTTTAGGTATACATATTAATAATGCATTCTAAAGATCAGGCTAGAGGTACATATCCATGATTAACTTATTTCTTCATCGTCTATCCTCAGCATGAGCAAAGAGCCTGAAATATAGTCTGCGTCCATTAACATTTGCTGGATGAATCAATAATTTAATAAATGAGAAAATATAAGAAAAAATTCTTGGAAATTTTAATTATTGTTAATTTCAAAGCAATATGAGTTTTTATGGGAAAATATTTCAACATAGAGAAGAAGGTACCTCAGGGTTCTGATGGTCTATTTCAATTATTTTCAAGAATTTCCATTGATATGAAAGACACATGTTCTTTAAGAAGTCTCATATTGCTTAGAAAAGATAAATAATTTTGACAGTGTGATTCAATCATTTTTTCAATTATGAAATGAGGTAGCTCAAAATTTTAATTATTTATTTAATATCAGGAACATTATGTTTTTATGACCCTAGTTATTGACAAGATAAGTACATTGTAACATAAATTTACCTTGTCTATTTAAAAATTTTGACATAAATAATAGAATATTTAATTTAAATATCGACAATGTTTTATTTTAATTTTATTTTCTAATTGGATTTGTTGGTTATCTTCTTGTAGCAGCCATGTAAATAACAATATACTTTTTGATAAAGGAAGAATTTCATGGGGCCAAAGATTTGCAACTACACTAGAAAACATCTTGTAGTAATTTCCATATGTAAATTTACATGTTACAAATATAGAAGATTGCATGAGGTAAATTATTTTACTTAGCCCCAGAAGGCAAAGTTGACCTAAGCTTGACTTGCTTATTTTTAAGTTTGTTGTTCAATGATTTGTTATAAATAATGCCTGGAATAATATATCTAGACTCTCTTGAAAGTCACAAATTTATTTTTGGGGGCATTCTAATTAACATTACATTATTAATGGAATAACTGGAAAACACGGCAGTAATTGTTGGCTGTGTCAGAGCTTTTGACAGCACTCTTAATTTTGGACTCAAGAGAAAATAATACCTCATGTTGTCCCCTTTGCATGATTAATAGACTCAGAGTCATTCATCAACTTTTGACTGGTTGTGTATGATGAGCTCAAGGCAATCACTCAATGTTCTTATTCTTCAGAATTGTCCAAACTGGACACCAAGAAGTTCTTAATCAGAAGATAAAATTTGCCAATGATATGAGTATTTTTTATATCTAGACGAACCTAAGGTGTTAAACTCTTGGTATAGTAAGAGTTTGGTATTAAAAACAGACTTAGATTTAAAGTGACATCCTGAGCATGAATTATTCTGTTTGTTGATTTCCAGTCATTCTTCAAATACACTGCAATATTGGCAATCATCAGGGCTATTTTTCATAATATCCTTTAGCACATTTCAATGTCAGTATATGTTTCACTGTGAGTGAATGTCCCTGTACTACAAATCTTTAGGGAGACAGGCTTGCCTGTCTCTGTGGAATTCTAAGACCTGAAGCATCTTCTACCTGTCACTTTCTGTCTATAATTTTTGTAAGGCGGGTGGAGACAGCCTGGTTTTATTTGTGATTTCTCAACTGCAAATTAATTTAGAAACCTCCCTTTGACCACAAAATAACATATTTGTAAGAGATCTACAGTTGACCTATACTGTCAATATGTATAATAAAGGAGAATGGACTTACAGAGTATTCATATCCACTTGTAATGATAATTACAATAAAGTCTTTAGTGCAAAACAAAAGATATTTCATTTTAGAAAAGACCAAATATTAAATTAGAATTATTAACAATAACAATTATTTTACTGTATATTTAATTTTAATATTATATTCATTAAAAAAAGACCCTTTTTGAAACAATCATTTTATTAAAAATGAGTATCAATTTATAATTTGTAACAATGACATTTACTTGGTTAAATACGCTTTATAATGATATTTACATATTTTGTACTCCATGTATAAAATAAACTATCAGCTTATAAATCAAATCACAGAATTTGATGCATAAAATGTATGCATTAGCTGGGTTATAGAGAATGAATAAACATTTCAACTGAAGAAATTCTATACAGCACTGAAAAACACATGAACTCATAATGGAAAATATGTCCTCTCTGTTGAGTTCTAAAGAAATATAATTTAAGCATATAGATATTAAGGAAATGATATTTAGTGAAATCATGAGCTCAGGAAACTTTTTATTTCCTAAATTAATTTAATGCAATCAACTTGAACTGAAGAGAAACAGTTGTTGGTAACATTCTCCCAATTTACCTTCCAAAAATCATGCTATAAACTATATGTGTTTACTTTATTTTTATATAATAGTTTGGCCTCTAGTATTTATAATTTTTACACGAATTACAGTTTTTAATAGTTTATGATAGTTCAAAATGTATACTTGCTTTTTCTTGCTTGGGTTTTACCCTAATCTTAAAGAGGCGGAACCCAGCCTAATTAATGCAAAGCAGAAACAGAGAAGGAACATTTTTGTCTACTTTTATATTGACGTAAAAGTAGAAAAAATTTGTTTTCACCTATAAAACTAGACAGAAGATTTCAGCAAATAGTTCTTTTATATATAACTTTTCAAACAAATGACAGTAAACAAGAAATAATTCTTTCTTCTTTTTTTGAGACAGAGTCTGGCTTTGTTGCCCAGGCTGGAGTGCAATGGCATGATGTTGGCTCACTGCAACCTCTGCCTCATGGGTCCAAGCGATTCTCCTGCCTCAGCCTCCAGAGTAGCTGGGATTACAGGCACCCACTACCACGTCCGGGTAATTTTTGTAGTTTTAGTAGAGACAGGGTTTCACCATGTTGGTCAGGCTGGTCTTGGACTCATGACCTCAAGGAATCCACCCTCCTTGGCCTTCCAAGAAATAATTCTTGGTTAACAATACTATTCATCTTTAGAAATATAAATGAAGTTTTACTGCTAAAATATATGAACAAATACTAAGGAGGATTATCAAAGGTTTGAGATAAGCTGTGAGAATAAAGCAAAATTATGAACACTTGAGGAAACAAGAACAAGAGATTACATCTACTGGATGTTCGATTTCATTTAAGAATTTATTAAAATAATTGTCACTTATTAGACAAAATAATATATTACAGTGGTGGATGGAAATGGCTTCATACAGATGCATTTTTGAGAGTTACATAAATTACAGAAAAAAACACCTGCATAATAATATGTTAAGCCAGGTGAGATTGTCATAACCTTTCCTGTAACTTTTTAATAGGTGTTGTTCCCCTTGTTACCATCAGCCAGAACTGCATACTGATACTTCCTCCAAACACTGTGTTGGTATAATGAAGGTATCCTAAACACTGTGCTTTTACATCACTGTTGTCCACCTGGAGCTGCCCTTGGTGGTCTTGAACATCAGTACTTTGGGTTCTCTTTCTCTGACCACTAGTTCCTCACAGCACAAAAACATTATCTCATTGCTATTATTAAATATGGAAGAGACAGTTCAGTCTGCTCTTCTGTTTGACATGCCTATGATTTAAACCTTGTGACAGCAGGTGAATATCTAGCTGAGAAGCTTGAAGAAGAAATAAGCAACATTTTTTCTAATGAGTTCTTAGACACTATCAGAACATATGAAGGAAATTTTTATATGCCCACTTTGTTTTCTTTGTTAGATCATGTTTACTGAAAAATAATTACAATTAATCTGAAGTGCCTTCCATGTTCTCTTCTGTAGTTTATAGCTGATACAGTTAATACTCTAAAAGACGTTTCTCATCATTGCTTTTTCTTACTCATCCCCAGGTAACTAAAAAGAGAGTCTGTGATAGAGGATTTGTATCAACCTCTTGCACACACCCTCAACTCCCTTGTTTCTTTCTACTTTTACTATACTCATTAGCTCTCTTTCTTCTACATGTATCCTACACTACAATGATTTTATTTGACCCAAATTTATCCCTTCTCTTTATTTGCCTCAGAGAAAATATTTTTAAAATATTTTATTTCTATCTCACTGGCTCTTTTGAAAGTCTCTATTTGGTGGCCTTTCTGTTGTTAAATAATCTCTAAATACTAAAATGCCGCAGGGCTCAGTACTCACGCCTCTTTATTTTCCTTGTCTAATCTTATTTCTTAGAGCTTTAGCCAGTTTTTTTGGCTCTAAATATTGTGTATATTATAATGATTCCTGAATGCATATTCTATTCTGAGAGAAAAGTGGAGTAAGATAGAATAGGATTCCCAGGAATTGTCCCCTCACAGAAATCTCAATTTGAACTACTATCCACAAACATTCTTAAACAACAGCTATAAATACCAGGTGAGTGATACCAGAACTGGTTGAGGCAAAATAAGGAGAAAAGACGCATTGAAGAAGATAGGAAGGAGGATTTTACAATACTCACTCTTATCCTTTCCCCAACCCCAGGCAGCACAACCCAGACAGAAATACAATCCACTTGAAGGAGAGAGGTAAATGCATATAGGACTTTGCTTTGAGCCCCCAAACTGAGCACACAACAATAAAACTCAGAATTGAATAGGCCCCAATAACCTCAAACTCCAGGCCAGTATCCATCAATTGAGCCTTCAGACTAGCTAGCACTAAGCCAGATTCTGTTGCCCCAGGTTTCAAGCTTGTGAAGCGGACTCAATTTCTGGTTCACACTCAGTAGCTCTGTGTTCAGAACATCCCTCAGTGGCTGGAAGGCCTCAATGACCCCAAGTTTCCATCCTGTCCCAGTGCCATGCTAGCCTCAGCAACTCCAGGCTTTGGGCGTGCCCTAGCACCACAGAAAATACAGTGGCCTCAGGCATCAAAACCACTTCAAATGGTCTGCCTAAAATCTGCAAAGACAAAGCTAATCTGCAAAGACTGGCGTAAATACTGACTTCCTTAAATGTGCAGACATAGATGCACAACCACAACAATCAAAAACAATCTAAAAAACATGACATAACCGAAGAAATAAAATACAATGCCAGTAACAACCCTAAGAAATGGAGATGCATGAACTGTCTGACAAAATTTCAAAATAATTATTTTGTGGAAGTTCAGTGAAATTTAAGAAAATACAGAGAAACAATTTAGTAAAGATTGAAAAACAATAAATGACCAGAAAAGAAAATTTAACAGATTGAAATACTTTTTTAAAAAAATAGAATATGAATTCTGAGCAGAAAACACAATTAAAAAAATGAAAAATGCAATAGAAAGCATTAATAGAACTGATCAAGCATAAGAAAACCTATGTGAACTTGAATAAAAGTTATTTTAAAATGGACAGTCTGAAGAGAAAAAAGAATACACAATAATGGAGAAAGCTTATGGGATTTATGAGACAGCAACAAAAATTAAATATTTGATTTATGAAGTTAAAGAAGAGACAGATAAATGCATAGAAAGCTTATTTAAGAAAATAATAGCAGAAAACTTTTCAAATCTAGAAAAATATGTAAATATTCAAGTACAGAAATGTTTAAAAAATTACTAATCAGAATTAACCCCAAAAAGACTACTCCAAAACATGACCTTTGCATTTCTATATGAATATTAGAACCAATTTGACAATTTCTCAAAAAAATGCACCTGGTACTTTAGCATGCTGATAGGTATTGGGTTGGCTCTGTAGATGATTTGTGGAAGTACTGCACTTTTAACAAGCTTTCTAGACCATGAACATAGAATGTTTTTAAAAAAATTATTTATATCTTCTCTAATTTAATTAATGATGTTTTGAGTTTTCCTTGCACACATTTTGTACTTTTGTTCCTTTTATTTTTAAATATTTTATTTTTATTTAAGCTTTTGTAATATGTTTTATAAATTTTATTTTTAGATTGGTTACTGTTATTTGACGGAAATACAATAGATATTTTAAGACTATTTTTTAAGATTGCAGCAATTTTCAGAGTACAGCAAAATTGAGAGGAAGTTACAGATATTTTCTATATATCCCTTACCCTCCACATAGGCATAGCTTCCACTATGATCAATATCACCACCCAACAGAGTGATAGAGTTGTAACAATGGATAAACCCACAATTACACATCATAACCACCCAAAATTCATAATTTACTTGAGAGTTCCTTCTTGGCGTTGTACATTATGTGAGTTTGCACAAATGTATAATGACATGTAGTTATTGTTATAGTATCACATAAAGTATTTTAGCTGCCTTAAAAGTCCCGTGTACTCTGCCTATATATCGTTTCTTTTCCCCAACCCCTGGCAATTAATAATTTCTTAATCAGATTGCTTTCTTATTGTTAAGAGTTGTGTATTTTAGATAACAGTCTTTTTTTAAAAATATCTTTTGCAAATATTTTCCCATTGTCTGTACCTTGCTTTTTATTCCCATAACATTGTCTTTTATGATAGAAAGTTTTAATATTAATGATGTCCAGATTGTCAATTATTTCTTTCATAAATAGTGTCTTTGATGTTGTAGTAAAAAGTCATTGTCATACCTAATCTAGCTCATCTACATTGTCCCCTGTTATCTTCTAGAAGTTTTATAGTTTTGTGTTATACATTTAGATCTATAATCCATTTTGAGCTTATTTTTTGAAGGGTATAAGTCTGTTTCCAGCTTCTTTTTCATGTGAATGCACAGTTGTTCTAGAACAATTTGAAAAAAAGACCATTTACTTCATTGTATTGCCTTTGCTCCTTTATAAAAAGATTAGTTGACTATATTATGGGGTCTATTTCTGGGCTCTCCACTCTACTCTATTGATCGTTTTGTATTTCTTTCAGCCAGATGTCTTGATTACTCTAGCTTTATAGTGATTCTTTAAGTTGGGCAATGTCAGTCCTCCAGTTTTGTTTTTCTTCTTCAATATTGTGTTGGCTCTTCTGGAACTTTTGCCTCTCTCTGTAAACATTAGAATCAGTTTGTTGATGTCCACAATGTAACTGGATTTTGATTGCAATTGCATTAAACCCATAGATCAGTTGTAGAAGAGCATATCTTTACAATATCAAATTTTCCTATCAATAAAAATGGAATCTTTCTCCATTTGTTTAGTTCTTTAATTTTTTATCAGATTTCTATAATTTTCCTAATATAGATCTTGCACGTAATTTGTTAAATTTATATGTAAGTATTTTCTTTTTGAGGTGAAAATTTAAATAGCATTGTATTTTCAATGTCAGGTTTTACTTGTTTATTGCTAATACATAGGAAAGCACTTGACTTTAACATATTTGCCTTGTATTCTGCAACCTTGTATTCTGCTATAATTGCTTACTAGTTTCAGGAGATCTTTTTCTTGTCATTGTTTCTTTCATATTTTCTACATAGATTATCATGACACTGCATGCAGAATTTTATTTCTTTTTTTCCAATCTACAAATTTTATTTCTTTTTCTTGTCTTATTGCATTAGATAGAACTACCAGTACAACGTTTAAAAACATATGGAGAGGGGACATTCTTGCCCTGTTTCTGATTTTAGTGAAAAAGCTTCTAGTTCTTCATCGTTAAGTACAATGTTAGTTGCATGTTTTTTTGTAGCTAGATATTATTTTACCAAGTTGATAAATATTTGCTATTTCTCATTCCTGGTTTGCTGAGAGGTTTTGTTTTTTAGTTTTTTGTTTTGTTTTGTTTTGTTTTTTATCATGTACACATTTGGGATCATGTAAAATGTGTGGGGTTTTTTGCTTGTTTTGTTTTGATTGTGCATCTTAATGTGACCATGTGATTTTTTTTCAGCCTGTTGATATGATAAATTGCATTAGTTGATATTCAAATGTTGAATGATATTTTCATATATAGAATAAATTTTTCTTGGTTTCAGTGTATAATTCTTTTTATGTATTGTTGGATTTGGTTTGCTAGTATTTTGTTGAGGATTTTTGCATCTATTTAAATTAGTGATACTGGTCTGTAGTTCTTTTTTCTTATAAGATATTTTTCTGGCTTTGGTATTATAATATTGTTGTCCTCATAATGAGTTAGAAATTATTCTCTCTGCTTCCATCTTTTGAAAAATATTTTAGAGAATTGGTATACTTTCTTCCTTAAATTTTTGGTACAATTCACCAGTGAATGGATCTGAGCCTGATGCTTTCTTTTTTGTGTATCATAGTTCATAAATAGGTAAAGCCATGTTCAGATTGTCTATTTCTTATTATGTGAGTTTTGACTGGTTGTGTCTTGCAAGCAATCAGTTCATTTTATCTAGGTTATCAACCTTGTGGCTATAGGGATGTTCATAGTGTATCTTTTCTATCCATTAAATGGACCTGATATGGAATCATAGTGATATTCTCTCTTTAATTTCTGATATTTGTAATTGGTGCATCCTCTTACCTCCAACTCTTTCTCTCTCTTTTGTTTTTATTTGTCTGTTTTTTGGTAGCCTGGCTAGAGGTTTATCAGTTTTATTGATCTTTTCAAAAAAAACAGGTTTGAGTTTTGTTAACTTTTATCTCCTGTTTTGAATTTCATTAATTTCTTCTCTAATTTTTAAAATTTATTTTCTTTTTCTTTGGATTGATCTTGTTTTTCTTTTTTCTATCTTTCTATGGTGGAAATTTAAGTTATTTATTTTAGATCTTTAGTCTTTTCTAATATATACATCCAGTGATATAAAGTTCCCTGTGAGTTATGTTTTTCTACATCCCACAAATTTTGATAAGTTGCATTTTCATTTTTATTTAGATACAAATAGTTTTTCAAATTTCTCTTGAGATTTTTTTTGACCCGTGTATTATTTAGAAGTGTGTTCTTTAATCACCATTTATTTTGGAATTTTATAATTTTCCTTCTGTTATTGACTTCTAGTTTAATTCCACTGTGGTCTGATAGAAGACTTTGTAGGATTTCTATGCTTTTAAATTTGTTATAGTGTGTTTTATGTCACAGAATATAGTCTTTCTTGAGTGAATCTTCTACTTGAGTTTAAAAGTGTATTCTGCTGTTGTTAGATGAAATAGTTTATAGTCAATTATAACTAAATGATTGATGGTGTTGTATATCCTTACTAATTTTCTGCCTACTGGAACTGTCTATTCTTGATAGGCTGTTAAAGTTTCCAACTACAGTAATGGATTCATACATTTCTTCCTATGTTTCTAAGAGATTTTGCCTCTCATAATTTGGTATTCCTTTGTTAGGTGTATACACATTAAGGATTGTTAAGTCTTTCTAAATAATTGACTTTTTTATTAAAATATAATATCTTTTTTAACCACAGTAACTTTCCTTGATTTGATGCCTGCTTTGTCTAAAATTAATATAGCTACTCTTGGTTTTTTTATTGTTGTTATTATGGTAAAATTTTCTATTCCTTTTCTTTTAATCTATTAGGTTGGTCCAAAAGAAAGTGTGTTATTTGCCATTAGGAGTAGTGCCTTTATTAACACCACACATCTACAACCATCTAACATTTGACAAACTTGACAGAAACAAGCAATGGAAAAGGATTCCCTATTGAATAAATGGTGCTGGGGAAACCGGCTAGCCATATGCGGAAAACTGCAAGTGGACCCCTTCCCTACACCTTATACAAAAATTAACTCAAGATAGATCAAAGACATATATGTAAAACCCAAAACCATAAAAACCTTAGAAGAAAACCTAGGCAATACAATTCAGGACGTAGACATGGGCAAAGACTTCATGACTAAAACACCAAAAGCAATTGAAACAAAAGCCAAAATTGATAAATGGGATGTAATTAAACTAAAGAGCTTCTGCACAGCAAAATAAACTATGATCAGAGTGAACAGGCAACCTACAGAATGGGAAAAAAATATTGCAATCTACCCATGTGACAAAGATCTAATATCCAGAATCTACAAGGAACTTAAACAAACCTACAAGAAAAAAAACGACCCTAAGAAAAAGTGGGCAAAGGATATGAACAAACACTTTTTAAAAGAAGATGCTTACACGTCCAACAAACATATAAAGAAAAGCTTAACATCACTGATCATTAGAAAAATGCAAATCAAAATCACAGTGAGATACCATCTCACACCAGTCAGAATGGGCATTATTAAAGGGTCAAGAAATAACAGATGCCGGTGAGGCTGTGGAGAAATAGGAACACTTTTACACTGTTGGTGGGGATGTAAATTAGTTCAACCATTGCAGAAGACAGTGTGATGATTCCTCAAAGATCTAGAACCAGAAATGCCATTTGACGCAGCATTCCCCTTACTGGGTATATACCCAGAGGAATATATATCATTCTACTATAAAGACACATGTACACGTATATTTATTGCAGCACCACTTACAAAAGCAATGACATGGAACCAACACAGATGCCCATCAATGACAGACTGGATTAAAAAAATGTGGTACATATGCACCATGGAATACTATGCAGCCACAACAAGGAATGAGATCACTTCCTTTGCAGCAAAACAGATGAAGCTGGAAGTCATCATTCTCAGCAAACTAACACAGGAACAGAAAACCAAACACTGCATGTTCTCAGTCATAAGTGGGAGTTGAACAATGAGAACACATAGACACAGGGAGGGGAACAACACACACTGGGGCCAGACGGGTTCAGAGGTGAGAGGAGAAAAATAATTAGGACAAATAAGTAATGTATGTGGGGCTTAAAACCTAGATTACAGGTTGATAGGTGCAGCAAACCATTATGGCAAATGTATACCTATGTAACAAACGTACACATTTTGCACTTGCATCCTGAAACTTAAAGTAAAATAAAATAAAAATAAAAATAAAAAATAAATTTTTAAAAAGTAGTGTATTATGTTTAAAGTGGGTTTTGTAGAAAACATACAGTTAGGTCTTATTTTTTGATCCACTTTAACAATTTCTGTCTTTTAATAGGTGCATTATATCATTGGTTTTCTATTTGTTGCCCTTGTTTTTGATTCCTATTTTTATCTTCCATATTTTTCTGCATTATATGGTTTTAATTGAGCATTTGATATGATTCTATTTTCTCTCCTTTTTTAGTATATCGGTTTTGCTTTTTAAATTTATTTTTACTGGTTGCCCTAGAGTTTGCCATATACATTTAAAACTCACCCAAGTATACTTTAAGTTACTCTATATTGCTTCAAAGGTAGTATGAATATTTTATAACAAAATCATCCTAATTTCTCCCTTCTCTACCCTTTTATTATTACTGTCATTTATTTCACTTATGTGAGCATATGAACAATGTATATGATATATAAATGATGCGTACATATGCATACGTAATCAAATACACTTTTGCTATTATTTTGATCTGTTATCTGTTAGATTACTTAAAAATAAGAAAAATAAAAGTTTTCAGTTTCACTTTACTTGTTTCTCCTTTGATGCTCTTCCTTTCTTTATGTAGATCAGAGTTTCTGACCTATATTATTTTCCGTATCTCAAAATAACTTCTACTCACATTACTAGCAAGGCAGGTATAATGGCAACAAATTTCCTCAATCTTTGTCTGAGAAATTATTTTTTCTTTCATTTTTAAAGAATAAATGCAGAAGATACAGAATTCTAAGTCAGTGGGGTTTTCTTTCAATACTTTTAAGTTTTTCACTCCATTCTCTTCTGCCTTGCATGGTTTCTGAAGAAAAGTCACATATAATTCTTATCTTCGTTCCATTATAGATAAGGTGGGTTTTTTTTTTTTTTTCACTCTGGCTTCTTTTAGATGTTTTTTTTAATCTTGAAAATGCCATATCTAGATGTAAAATTTTTTGTTTGTTTGTATGTTTTGTTTTGGTTTATTTATCCTGCTTGATGGTTTCTGAGTTTCCTGGATCTTTGTTGATGGCTGATAATAATTTGGATATATTCTCAGCCATTATTGTTTCAAATATTTCTTCTATTTTGTCCTTTACCCCCCTTCAAGTACTCTTATTATGTGTAAATTACCCTCAATTTTCTATTAAAGTATCCTCAGTTTTGTAGATTCACTTCTTAGTTTTGTCCCATTTACTAATATGGTCATCAAAGGCATTCTTTATTCCTGTTATAGTGTTTTTGATCTCTAGCATTTCTGCGTGGTCCTTTCTTAAGATTTTCATGTCTCTACTTATATTTTCTACCTGTTTTTGCATGCTGTCTATTTCATCCCTCGAGCCCTTAGCATATTAATTACAGCGATTTTAAATTCTCAATCTGATGTCAACATTTCTACCATGTCTGGTTCTGATGCTTGCTCTGTCTCTTCAAATTGTATGTTTTTTTTCTTTTAGTATGCCTTGCATTTTTTTCCTGCTAGCTGAATATAATATAATGTGTAAAAGGAACTGCCGCTAATAGACCTCTAGTAATGTGATGGTAAGGTGTGCAATGAGGGGATCCTATGATTAGGTCCCAGTCTTTTAGGGAGCCTATGCCTCTTGACAATGAACTTCACATGTACTTCTGGGTTTTCCTTCTTAGGTGCAGCAGAATGGTTAGTGTGGACTAGAGTTGGATATTTCCTCTTTGCCAAGTAGGGGGCTAGAGTGGACTGAAGTTGGGTATTTCTTCTACCACATAAAAGGTTATGGCTGGCCAGGCACGGTGGCTCACGCTCCGTCTCATTAAGAAGAACAGAATGATCTAGCATGTTTCAAAATGAAACCTCCTCCAACCCCATCCCTGCTGCCAGAAACAACCAGGGATTTTTGTCCAATATTTACTCTGAGAACCTGGTTGTTATCCTGGAGGTAGAATTCACAAAAGTGTAGTAGCCTCACTATGACTGGTTCTCTTGAAATTTTTAATACTCAGATTATCCAAATATCATCCAACAATTTCTTAATTACAATTTAGGTTTTCCTACCCTGGCACTAGTTCCTGTGGTTGTTTCTGCTTGTGATTCTCTACTCTGGTTGGCCATGACCCCATTTGTTTGCCTGTCTTTTTCTTCAGTCATGGGGACAGCAGTTTGCCTTTCGTCTGTCCCTCTCTTATGGATCCAAAAAGAAGTTGATTTTTCAGTCTGTTCAGTCTCTTACTTGTTGGGATGAGAGTAGCAAATTTCAAGCTTCTTATATGCAAAACCTTCCAACAGATTTTTGTATATTGATCCTATGCCCTTTAAACTTGCTGAACTTGTTTAATAGTAAGTACTTTAGTGGATTACTTCAGATTTTTCATATACAGGACCATACCATCTGGAAATAAATATGGTTTTATATTTTTTCTAATCTGTATGCCTATTATTTCATTTTTATGCCTCAATTCCCTGAATAGAACCTCCATTAAAATGTTGACATAAAGTTTTATTACTGATCTTTTGGTAAGCTTTGAGTATTTCACCAATAAGTATACTAGTCAATAAGCTTTGCCTTTATTAGGTTGAACAAGTTTTCACTTATTCCTGGTTTGTTGAATGCTTTTATCATAAAAGCCTACTGGATTTTTAAAATGCTTTTGCTAAATCTACTGAGATAATCATGCTGGGTTTTTTTAAATTTATTTAATATTTTGTATTACATTAATTGTTTTTTAATGTTAAATAATGCTTGCCTTTCTCAGGTAAATTCTACTTGATCTTAGCCTATAATCCATTTTACATTGTGTGAATTCAGTTTGATCATATTTAGATAAAGATTTTTAAATGATATTAATAAACTTGGCATACATCTTTCTCTTTCTGTGATGTGTTTCTCAAGTTTGGTATCAGGGAATTGTAACACTAGCCTCATACAACAAATTTTTAAAAGCTCGCACCTCTTTTATATTCTAAAAGTTTATGTAATGATTGGCATTTTTTTTTGTTAAAAGTATTAGAATTCACCAAAAAAGCCATCTAGGCCTGGAATTTTTTTATAGGAAGTATTTGTACTTCATAATTCACTCTTTAATTAATTTCATTATTGTTTCATTTGATATACTTTTCTCTTTTGCTCTGTTTTCTTAGTGGTTGTCCTGGGGATTGTGAATAATATTTTAACTTAAAACAATATAGTTCTGATTAATATCAACTAATTTTAAATACTACCTAATAATTTTGCTCCATGTCAACTACATTCCTTCCAGGTCCTTTTGTTCTGTTATTGCCATGTAAACTAAATTTTTATACATTTTTATGAGCAACAACAGTGATATAATTATTGCTTGGTGCCATTGTCTCTTATATCAGACAAAAGTAGAAAAAATTATAAAGAAAACACGTTAGCAGTTTAGTTACATTTACTCATGTAATTTACTTCTCTATGTGAATTGAGTTATTGTTTAGGGTCTTTTCAATTGAGCCTGAGGAATCTCTTTAATATTTCTTCTAGGCTAATTCTACAACTTATAAGATTTCATAGCTTTTGTTTATCAATGTATGTCTTGATTTATTTCTTGTTTTAAAGGATAGTTACAATAGATATAGAACCAGTGCTTCATAGTTGTTTTGTTTTGTTTTGTTTCAGTACTTGGACTAATTCCACAGCCTTCTGGTCTCCACGGTTTCTGACAAGAAGTTAGCTACTAATCTTACGAGTATGCCCCGATACTTTTTCTTGAGTCTTTTATGATTCACTCTGTGTCACTGAATTTCCACAACTTGACTCTGATTGTGTCTAGGTGTTGATCTCTGAGTTTATACTACTTTGAGTTTATTAAGCTTCTTGAATGTACTACTTAAGTTTTATATCAAATAAAGAAACTACTTTACTTGCTTATCCCTAAGAAGCAATTTTGCATCTGTTCAAGTTTTGCCACAAAATTGCAGCAGTGCAGGAACACCTTCAGGCTCCACTTTTTAAATCAAGTTATATTGCTGTTTTCTTCATATCTGCAGTTACATCCTCTACTGAAGTGCTGAACACTTCAAAGTCATTGATGTGGACTGGAATCAGCTTCTTCCCAACTCATTTGAATGTTCATATTTTGATCTCCTTTCATGAATCTCAAATGTTTTTATTTTTATTTTTTTTACAGAGTCTTGCTCTGTCACCCAGGCTGGAGTGCAGTGGCGCAATCTCGGTTCACTGCAACCACTGCCTCCCCAGTTCAAGCAATTATTCTGCCTCAGCCTCCTGAGTAGCTGGGACTACAGGCGCGCACCACCACGCCTGGCTAATTTTTGTATTTTTAGTAGAGACAGGGTTTCACCATATTGGCCAGGCTGGTCTCAAACTCCTGACCTCGTGATCCGCCTGCCACAGCCTCCAAAAGTGTTGGGATTACAGGCATGAGCCACTGCGTCCAGCATTTACAATGTAAATCCTTTCCAGAGAATTTTCAATGTGCTTTTCTCAGATTGATCAGATGAATTATAATCTATGGCAGCTACCATCTTTCAACCTGTTTTTCTTAAATAATAAGACTTGAAAGTCTAAATTAATTCTTGATCCATTAACTGCAAGACGGATGTTGTGTTAGAAGGCATGAAAATACTAAACAATTTGTACATTTTCACCAGTGCTCTTGGGTAACCAGATGCATTGTCAATGAGCAGTAATACTTTAAAATAAGTCATTTTTTTTCTGAGCAGTAGGTCACAATCGTGGGCTTAAAATATTCAGTAAACCCTATGATGTAAACAGATATGCTGTCACCCAGACTTTGTTGTTCCATGTATAGAGTACAGGCATTGTAGATTTAACATAATTTTTAAGAGCCCAATAATTTTTGGAATTGTAAATGAGCATTGGTTTTAACTTAAAGTCAGAAGCTACATTAGCCCCTACCAAGACAGCCAGCCTATCATTTTAAACTTTGAACCAAATATTGACTTCCTTTCTCTAGTTATGAAAGTCTTAGATGACATATTTTTCCAATATAATGCTGCTTCATATATTACTATATTGAAAAATCTGTTGTTTAGTGCAGCCACCTTCATCAGTTATCTTAGGTAGATCTGGATAACTTGCTGCGGCACCAAGATAGGCACTTGCTGTTTCATCTTACACTTTTATCTTAAGGAGATGGCTTCTTTCCTTAAACCTCATGAACCAACCTCAACTAACTTCAAACTGTTCTGTTATTTTTCTGTTGAGACAGTCTAGGAAATTTTTCATTTCAATTACTGAACTTTTCACTTCTAGAATTTATGTTTGCTTATTTTTTATAATTCTATTCCTGTATTCATATTCTCTATTGAGTGAGAAATCATTGTTATACTTTAATCATTTTGCCTGGTTGCTGTTTTAAGGATATTTTAAATTCTTTGCTTGGTTCATTCAACATTTGGGCTTCCTTGGGGATAATTCTATTAACTGCTTTCTACCATGTGTACAGAACAAACTTTTCTATTTTTTGTTTAACTTTTTGTTGTTGTTTTAAAAGTTGCCATTTTAATAATCTAATGGATAACATTTTAAATCAAATTTCCTCACAGGGTTTCTTCTCGTGGTTGAGTATAGTGGTTTTCATTATCATGTGTGTTTGTTGCTCAGTGAATTTGTTGGGCTAATTCTGTAATATCTATATTGTTTTTCATGTGCAAGCACTGATGCCTTTGCTTAATTAGCCTAGTAATCATTAAATTATTGGACAAAAATTTCTGTTAAATATCTTAAGCCAGTATGTATTTTAGCCAGCTGAGTGATTCTGCATGTATGTTGAGACAAGTCTCTGCTCTGAAAGGCAGTTTATCACTCTGTTTTAGCCTCTATTTCCCACTTGAGCAATACCTTAAGGTCAACCAGAATTGAGAAATTAAGGCCTTCTCAGGTATTTTCTTGGCTTGTACACAACACTTCAAATGTTCATGTCCTTTTATGTTCCCAGGAATTTGTTGAGTCTATAAAAATTTCCTAGGTACAGCCATTTCCAAACTTTTTTCTGGCCAATGTCTTCTTCAATTAACTGGTAATATTGTCACAGACAGTTTTCATATAAAATAATTCTTGTTTCTTGGTTTTGACAAATTCCCTGAGGATAAGGCTATTTGAACAAAGTTAACTCAAAGTTAGAGAAAATAATAACAAGCTCTAAGAATAGAGCTCTTCAACAAGCTGCAAAGTTAGAAAATGATAATTCTCTAATAATAGGGGTCCTGGAGAGCTCTAAATCCATCTACCCCCTCCAGATGCTACTAAGGTACTAGTTTTAATAGGTACCATACTTGTGAAATTCTTGATTTTCAAGACTATGATGGAACGATCAGAAAAGGATAGGATTAGGGCAAATTAAAAAGCTAAAGGCTCACTGTTCTTATCAGGATTCAGTCATTTTTCTTTAATTCAATCATTTTGGCTGGTTGAAATTAATTTGCCGAGTTCTGAAAAAGTTGATAATGACAGCTCTCACAGTGATCTCATAGTTTTTATTAAAAAGCTAGTTTTCAGAAGTTCTTACTCCACTGTTATAGTAGTGGGAAACTTTATATCATAGTATTGTGCTCTAATAAACAGTGAATACAACCCATAATTGGAGAATGGAAAGCCAACTTAATCTAACAATAAAATACTTAAAGATAGCTTATAAAAGTTGAATGTTTTGACAAACTTTTAGATTCATATTATTGCGATTAAAAATTGGAAAGCAGTCTTAATCCATATATCAGGTTTGAAAAGTTTATTTTTGTGGATTACTTACCAAATAATGTTTAGTACATAGTATCATCTTTGCACAAATTAACTTACTGCTTACAGTAACTATATAAGGAAATTGAAGCCCAAAGAGAAAAGTGAGGCACAGACAGAAAAGATAATTTGATCAAAGTCCGTATTTACCAAGTGAGAGAGTCAAGGCTAGGATAAGGCACTCATATTGTGGAGTCCATGACCATGTCATAATACTTAATGTTCCTCGTATAGAATATAATGGCTTAGACATCCCTGACCCATGGATAAATAAACATTGCAGGTTCCTAGCCATCTGGAAGTCTCACCTTAAGGGTGACACAGAGCTTTTCATAAAGCACTAGTTGAACAAAATATTTTCCTACTTCACAATTTTGTCATTAAATCTGATATAGACTAAGTGTACATTTCTAAATTTTAAGTATGTACCAATTTAAGATATAGGAATAAGAAATTGATAGCTCATTAACAAAAATTCCAAAGCAAATGGCCTAATAGTTGGAACATGAGTAGATTAATACTGAGCAGAATAAGGCAGAATTGTCACTTCTTTATACAGACTCATTGTAATTTATCTTTAACACAATTTATTGGTATCTACTTTGGTACTTAGGAGAATGTAGACAAAATGTATTTATTGACTAATGACTGCAACTGAAATGCGTTGCAATAAACTGATAATTGAATGATACTGAGGAGAGCTAGGTTCTAGTTCAGCTCTCCTTTCTTCTTTCTTGAAAAATAATTTCACCATTCCAGGTCTCAAGTTTCTTAGAAAAAAATGAAAATTTGGGTAGAACACTTTTAACAGTCATTCCAATCAATACAATTTGCTTGTCAAATATAAGGAAATTTATAACATGTTTATTTGAAACAAAAAATGTATATTTTCTGCAGTTTCTTGTTTATATGTGAAGATATAACAATTATTCAAAAATATAAAAGGCACAGATCCTACCCTCAAAGATAGATAACAAAAG
Organism: Pongo pygmaeus; assembly: GCF_028885625.2. Classification (NCBI taxonomy): domain Eukaryota; kingdom Metazoa; phylum Chordata; class Mammalia; order Primates; family Hominidae; genus Pongo; species Pongo pygmaeus. Next base: position 156,931,408 of record NC_072373.2, on the reverse strand, counting down.
TATAAGATAGAAATATTCAGACCAGAGCAGATCAAGAATAGTTTGGTGCAGTCTGAAATTTTATCATTAACTATGTAGACAGTTCTCATAGTTGATGAAAATGTAGCTGAAGTGGTGTTTAATTGGAAATTTCTTGATTAGCCACTGCAACTCTAATGAATGCAAATTTTAACACTTTCAAAATTATATCCTACTGTGTGAATCTTTTTTATGCAATCAACAACAAAACTAAGTACTGATTTACTAAAATGATGCTAAAAGTTATTATTTTATTGTTAATCAAATTTCACTTTCCATCTTTCTAAAAACCAAATTTGTAAATGCTTTTGTCTATGTAACATAGTGGGATTCTGTTGGAATCTTAACTAGTAAACTACTTACTTCTAACTCTAATTTAGTCAAGGAAAAATGTATCAGAAATAAAGTGTATTTTAAATTATTATTTTAACAAAAACAAGTCATAAAGAAGCAATATTATTGTTTAGGTACCTTCTTTTACGTACTTCAACAACATCTACCAAGCACAGTTTGTTGTACCACTGGAAATTTGCTTCAGATCCAGAACTTCTTGTTAAAGTTCACAATGATACTATAAGATAAGAAAGGAAGAAGATATCTGCTCATTTGCAGAAACAGAGGAATGTATTATTTTGCAAACATTCATTCATAAACATGGGATAAGAGAGTTGGAAACAAACCTAAGTTTTTCTAATTCAACATTTTTTTTTCATTTCATGGGGAGGAAAAATAATCCCACTTGCTCCCAACCCCATCATCACAGCCATTTGTGATTTATAAACTGTGCCTCTAGTTTAGAATCTGGAAGATAAATCTGATTCTTGAGTACCTGTTGAGTGCTTTCTGCTAAACTACATTACCTTTTGAAAAGTCAACTTATTTTTCACTAAAATAGGATAAACAAAATCTTGTCAAGAGCAAACTGATATAGGAGTTCTTCAATGTTAATCACAACTTTTACTGATTAGTCTGCACATAATAACTTGTGCTTCTTTATTCAATACATTTAAATATTCTGTCCTGAACTAGTTTACTTGGAGACCACAGCATAATCACTTAGTTGAACTAAGTAATACTTATGAAGTGCTTAATAATATTGAGAAAGACTATCACAAATCAATGTGATATTGGTTGAAAATAGTGATTCAAGATAGTTAATCTGCAGGAATTTGGATTGGCCTTTAATGCAATTTGAAAGCTATTATATTGATTTGGATTTGATATGCATCATTATATTTTCACATCATTCACCTGTTGAAACACCCAGGATTTGTACAAAATGTAGAAGATCACATTCATTTCTACCTCTGAGTTTGCCTGCAGCCAGTGTAGCTTTCATGCTTACACTTTCCCACTACTCCTGTAAGGACTTTTTCCAGCAACATTGCAGCTTGCTTGAAAAAAACTGACTTAAGATGGAATTAATGACTCCAAAGTAATCCTCAGCTCCTGAAGGACAATATGTGAATAACCCAGATTCACCATACTCTGGTGGGACAATTTTGAGGCAATATAAGACAGAACAATCCAATCACGAATGCACATTTTATTGGCTTTTCCCCTTCCCTCTTTCATATTTCCCATTGCCTCACTTGTTCCTCCTGGTGTCACCTCCCAAGACCAGTACTCAAGACTTTCTCTTAAAGTTTGTTTTCATAAAAACTTAAATAAGACATTGGGTGGGGAGTATTCTTCATTGTTAATTATTTAAGTCATAAAAGTGAACCACCTTAATTTCTCACACTTGTATTCACAGAGCTAATAACCTGTTGGCAGCAATGACTATGAATTATATAAAATAGTATATACAAACTGGTTAAGTATAGATTTCCATTTTATAGAACTTTAAAATGTACAGGGCACCTTAGAATACAGAGTAGAACAGTTCACACCTGAATAACAATGGTGTATGAATTTACTTAGAAATTTGACGTTTTAAGTTCAAGAAATGATATGGCAATAAACTCATGCTAAATGACCTAAATTGCTGGTTGGAGACTCTTCAAAGATGTGTGTTGGTGTCTTAAATACAATATCTTATTTTTAAGTGTTTTAACAATCTATATTTTTTCTTCTTTTTCAAGAATCTTTAAGTGAGAATTTGTCATAATGCTTTTATATGACTCTACTTCAATTAAACATGAATTTTCTGTACATAAATATTGGACATTCCATTCTAGCAGCAGAACAGGTTAGTGAAATTATGGCTCAGAATCAGCTCATATGATAAATACCAGGGTGTTTTAGAGGCAGAAAATACAGTACAAGTATGTCAGTCATTATATGACAATGAAAACAGTCTCCAAGTCACTTTTAGAAGCCATTATACACCATGAAAATAAGACTCAACAAGAAAACTACAGATCTATACTATATTCCTCATGAATATAAACATCCTTAATAATATTTAAAATACTTTAATATATATATTATATATATAATGTGTATGTGTGTGTGAGTCCATGTACGTGTGTGTGGTTTTATGTGTATTTCAAATATCATAGTATATCCAAGCAGAAATAAACTTGGTTTTGTCTACCAGGCTCTATCAAGGGCATTATAATTTTCTTTACAAAATAATTTTTAAAAAGTAGTACATACTATATAATGAGAACTATGCGCACTGCGGGATACAAAGACCATTAATTTAAGCATACCTGGAAACGCTTGCACATGTGAATGAATGTGTTTATAATTGAAAATACTTGAAATCAACTTCTTTCCAATAATGAAAGCTCTTTGCAAGGGGAATGTTTCATTCCAATCCCTGTTTTTCTCTCCCATATAGTGCTAATCTTTACATCTTGAACATGCATGCTTTACATTTTTCTTGAACCCACTCTGTAATATTAGGGACCTTATAGTGTAGTAAAACATTCTTGTTCTTTCTTCTCTAATTGCTTTTTATTTTTATATAAGCTTTATTATTATTACTTATCTTTTGAAGTGGATACCTCCATTCAGTATGCTGCAAAATACTGGCTGCCTGCCCTTAACTCGCTAAGAAAGGCTTCTTTTTCTTTGCTTAGTGATAATTAATCAATGAACCTCTTGCTTTACTGTATTAGTCCGTGTTCATGCTGCAGATAAAGTCATACTTGAGACTTGGGGAAAAAAGAGGTTTAATTGGACTTAGAGTTCCACATGGCTGGGGAGGCCTCAGAATCATAGCACGAGGCAAAAGGCACTTCTTATATGGCAGCAGCAAGAGAAAATGAGGACGATGCAAAAGCGAAAACCCCTGATAAAACCATCAGATCTCTTATGAGACTGCCAGACTTATTCACTGCCAGGAGAACAGTATGCAGGAAACCGCCCCCATGATTCAAATGATCTCCCACTGGCTCCCTCCCACAACACGTGGGAATTATGGGAGTATAATTAAAGATGAGATTTGGGTAAGGGCACAGAGCCAAACCGTATCATTTACCTAAAGCCATATTTTTTCTCTGTTCCCCACCAAATCTAGAAATCAAACAGTGCTTGGAACACAGTAGTTACATAATAATTGTTAAGTAGGGAGGGTCAACATTCTGAAGTGATGCAAGGAGAAGTCATTTCTTTTTTTTTTTTTTTTGAGACGGAGTCTCGCTCTGTCGCCCAGGCTGGAGTGCAGAGGCGCGATCTAGGCTCACTGCAAGCTCAGTCTCCCGGGTTCACGCCATTCTCCTGCCTCAGCCTCCCGAGTAGGTGGGACTACAGGCGCCCACAACCATGCCCGCCTAATTTTTTTTTTTTTTTTCTATTTTTAATAGAGACGGGGTTTCACCGTGTTAGCCAGGATGGTCTCGATCTCCTGACCTCATGATCCGGTCGCCTCGGCCTCCCAAAATGCTGGGATTACAGGCGTGAGCCACTGCGAACGGCCGAGAAGAGTCATTTCTTAACCAATTCTGAGTTAAAAGCATCTTCTAGCCAGGCACAGTGGCTCACTCCTGTAATCCCAGCACTTTGGGAGGCCAAGACGGGCAGATCACTTGAGGTGAGGAGCTGAGACCACCCTGGCCTATATGGCGAAACCCCGTCTCTACTAGAAATATAAAAATTAGCCAGATTTGGTGGCCGGCGCCTATAATCCCAGCTACTCAGGAGGCTGAGGACAATCACTTGAACCTGGGAGGTAGAGGTTGCAGTGAGCCGAGATCGTGCCACTGCACTCTATCCTGGGCAACAAAGCGAGACTCCATCTCCAAAAAATAAAAAAAAGAAAAGAAAAAAAAAAAAGAGCACCTTCTTCTTGGAGCAAATACAACATGATTCTCCTTTCCTGAATAAAACTACTTAAAATCTTCCCATCCCCAATACAGCAGCATGCTTTGCCATTTAACATTATTTTCAGCAAAATTTTACTATACTTTTAATTTTTAAGGGCTCTCACAGGTATATCTGAAAGTATCTTTGGTTCAGTTAGATGATTTTATTTCCATCTAATAATGGAATTTTGGTAAATGTTAGAAGAGGTTGATAGCCTAATGTGGTACTAATTTATAGTCATTATATATTTATTCATTCAGTAAATATTTTGTGCTCTTAGTGTTTTAATCATTATTTCATTTATGACTAGCTACAAACCTATGCTTGTTTAAGAGCTATTCAGTAATGAACAAGCTCTATGCTAGTTTCTCAGAATAATAAATCCTTTGTGACATCGAGTTCACCGTCTCGTAGTGGAAATAGTAAAGAAATGGGAAAATTGCAATATTGTGAAATTAATGCAACAAAAGGTGCCTTAGTCCATTTGCTGCTGCAGATAATACCTTAGGCTTGGTAATTTGTAAATAATAGAAATTTATTTCTCACAGTTCTAGAGACTGGAGTTACAGCACCAGAAGAATTGATGTCTGGTGATGGCATCTTCTATTCCTCCTCAAATGGCAAAAAAAGACACAAAGTAGGGACAAATGTTGTGTCCTTATGTGGCAGAAGAGATGGAAGGGTGAAGCAGTTCTCTGGAAGCCTTATTTATAAGGGCATAAATCCAGTTCATAATGGTGGAAACCTAATGACTTTATCACTTCCCAAAAGGTCCCTCTTCATGCCATTAACTTGGGGTATAAGATGCAATATACAAATTTTGGAGGGACACATACATTCAAACAATAGCAATTGGGACAGATATTCACTTTAGTGGAAATACAAGAAGTCACCTAGCCCATCCTGGGTGAGTAGGGAGACACGCAGAGGTTTATCAAAGACTAGCTTCAAAGTCATGACCTTAGATAAACAGTTGACTCTTGAACAACACAGGATTTAACTGTGGAAGTCCACTTATAAGGACATTTTATTTCACCTCTGCCACCCCTGAGAAAGCAAGACCAGCCCTGCCCTTCCTCCACCTCCTCAACCTACTCAATATGAAGATGACATGATGAGGTTGAAGACCTTTATGATAATTCACTTCCACTTAATAAAGGATAAATAAATTTTCTCTTCCTTATGATTTTCTTAATAACATTTTATTTTCTCTTTTGTACTTTCTTGTATGAATACAGTATATAATACATATACCATATATAATACGTGTTAATCAACTGTATATGTTATTGGCAAGGCTTATGGTAAAAATAGGTTATTAATAGTTAAGATTTGAGAAGTTAAAGTTATACATGGATTTTTAACTGTGTGGGGGTCAACACCCCAACCCCCATGTAGTTCAAGGGTCAACTCTAGTTCATATATAGCTAGTTAGCCAGATGAGTGATGTGAGGATGGAGACAGAGAATAGAAAAGTACATTCCAGTGAGAAAGTGTCAAAGATAAAGCTGAACACTAGTTAAAGTGGTAAGGACAGATTTTAATCAGTTATATACTAGTGTGGTAGGAAAGAGTCCAGCATGAACTGAATTCAACTTCATTTTTTTTTATTATTATTATTATACTTTAAGTTTTAGGGTACATGTGCACAATGTGCAGGTTAGTTACACATGTATACGTGTGCCATGCTGGTGTGCTGCACCCATTATCAACTTGATTTTCATAGAGGTAACTGGGCATTTTAGAAAGAGTATGAGGGAATAAAGGTAATGAACATGGGCTCACTAGAGTCAGGGAAATAAAAAAGTTATTAAAATGAGGAATTGGGGGTTTAGTCAATGTGAAACCTCTTTTGGGTTTGTTAACTGAGAGTTATCAGAGTTAGGCTCCGACCTTCTCATACAGGCTGGGAGACAAGGGCCCTATCTTTAGGTGTTGACTGACAAACACTCAAGTCCTTTGGCAGTCTTGAGTTTTCTCAGGCAGGCACTTTAAGGGGGCTGAGGGTCATTCTAGGGATGTAGCCTTTGGTGTTAGAAACAATGTTTGTTTTTTATTCAGGTCTTTACATGTCAAGGTTACAGACTAACTGAGAAGAGGGCTCAGAGGAGCCTGGCTAAAATTTGGTCAAAGAGAGAATCTTTGTAAAGAGTATTACATATATAACAACAGAGAGGCAGAAGAAATATACTGTTTTAAGTATTGAAAATGGTTTTATAAGTCATGATATAGTAGGTTACGATGCAGTAATAAACTAAGAATTCCTAATGATTTAATACATCAGAGGTTTATTTCTCACATATACCAAGTCAGCGGTGTTTTCTATACTTCTTAATGACAACTCCCTCCTAAGTGATGACTCAGAGATATGATGGATCTGCCTTATCAACAATGGCTTCCAGGGTGCTACAGCCTGGAAACAGAGAACAGGAGGGTCATGTGGAGCATTTTCTTTGCCTAAGTCCAGAAGTTTTCATTGTTAGTTCTGCTCATAATTCATTAGCCGGAACAAACCACATTGTAAATGAGAGAAATTCAATTTAAAGAAGGTTACACAGAAAATAGGAATTAAAGAGAATAAATCTGATAATTTTAAAAAAGTAAAAGAATATAAAACATACAAATCTTGGTAAAAGAATGAACAAGAACTAGAACAGAAGATATCCATAACAGAAATTTATGCAAATTCTCTTTATGATACCAGCATCAATGAATGGTGTGACTTATCTCCTTGCATATTTCCATTTCTCTTTTTCCAAGTCTCACATTCCCAAGAGAAGGAATCCAATTGTCTCAGCTCAGGCCTGTTTTCTCCTTCTGGATCATTCAGCTATGACAGGAGAGGCACTGCCAATATAGCTAGATATTGCTACAATATTCACCTTCATTGTACAGAGAACATTCCGAGAAAGAGGAAATCATGTCACCAATTTGCCACTGAAGGGACATCTACTGAAATAAGTAGTATGAATATTTTTGATAAAGAAAGGTATAAATAGCAGGATATCCTATGAAGTAATAATTTACTTCATTAAACTTCAATTACTTCAATAACTAAAACATCAACTGGCAAGTTTCGTGCTTCAACATAGGACTGACCTCTTTCAATCACATGATAGTTGCTCTGCTTTTCAAGGGAATGAGCAGACAGAAAGCTGAATTAGGAGAGTTGAGAATAAATAGGTTGTACCTTTTTTCTTGCGCAAGACTCTGAAGGCAGCCACAATGCTTTATACATAAATGTGCTTATGCTGTCAATGTAAATATGAAAATCAGTGGAAGTGGACTTCAGATATATCTCAGCAGCAGAGGTCCAAAGAAATGGAAGATAAAAGACTTTAATGTTTAAAAAATATACTCCCAATGCTCTAAAGAAGATATTTAGTGGGGGGAAATGTGTCCTTAGCAAGAGAAAGAATGTGGCTGAGAGTAAACTATTCCAGTCTAATAGGGTGGAGCAGAGTGGGGTACAGAGCGTTTCCCCAACATTTGACGAAGTCACTGTAGAAGCTAATATGAAAGAATCCCAAGCAGGCATCAAATAGGAGATGCAATGAGACGTCAGGGGATTAGCTCCAGCAGAAGCCAAGATAGAACTGAATTAACGGAAAAAGACTGCAAAGGCTTCCTGGAGCAATCACCTCAGATTGTGCCAAACAACCATAGATATATTTTTATCAGTATGAGCACAGACCAGTCGCATCCTTCCACAATGGCGTTAAACTTATCCTGAATCCAGACATAATCCCAATATCTGAGGCAAATGAGCAGCTCCTTGAACTGATGAAATATTAAATTAAAGTGACTGATAAATCACTGGAATTGAGCTAATTTGGCCGAAAGCATCCAGATTAACATTTTAGCTTCAGACAGACTGGAGCTCAGAGTCAGACTTTTAAATCACTACAAGAAATTAAAAAAAAAAAAATTCTATGGAAATTGTAATATTATCCCTTCTACATGTTTCTAAACTTTGGAATAAAAAGCAAAAGTATAGTGAATATGTTCAATTTTAAAGGCACAATGCAAAGATGCCTTAAGAAATTAAATTAATAGCTTGTTATAATAAAGGGAGGTAAAGAGAAATTGATGTGAAGTCTAGACTTGAGACTCTAAAATCAACTCTTACACGCAGGATGTATGTTTTGTGTATGGAGGATGGATATGGATGATAGTTGCTTGAAACATTGAGACCAAAAAAAGATCATATTATCAGATTATAATTAATAGTATATTTTTGGAATTATATATGTGTCTATGTACATGCGTATAATATAAATAATATATAGAATAAGAGAGGTTGTTATGATTCACTGCTTTATCCTAATTAAATTAAACCTAAAATATTTTATTCAGCTAGTGGCCAACATTTAATAATCTAGGGGAATAGAAGAGTTACAGACAAATTGGGACTTATTAATTACTAATAGTGATTGCTTCTTTTGAATATAAATGGTCTTCTACATAGAATGGAGAAATAGTTGAGTAAGCTGGGCTTTAAAGTACTTTCCATTCTAAAGTATTTTCATTTCTTTCAGTTGTTAATTTTTTAGGACAGAGATTCAAAATTGATTATTGAACTTAAACATTAAATTAACCCAATAATTGTCCAACTTATCCAACCATGCAAATAACACCCTAGGCAACACTGACCCTGCATTTGCAAGGAGTTAGAAAATTAGGACAGTGGCTTTTTTGTCTGGACATTCTTTTAGCTGAATCTAAATATTCTTATTCTTAATATATAATGAGAATAAAGATATGAAATGATCAATATTTTCAATTCAGTGAAAGTGAACATTTTTATTTCACTGAAGTGACAATTTTTCATCAATTATAATTTCTATGATAACTTTAGGGATGTCTTACATTTATTTTATCACAATGTTATTTTAAACACAAACAGATGTAACTAAAACTTATAAACATTTAATTTGCACACTAAACACCAGCTCCACATTTATAAAGAAAAAAAAATCTTAATATTACCTAGTGCAGAACTTCATCTAGTATTCTGTGATTTTTGAGATATCTGAGACAATCTTTAAGGAAAATTTGACTAAGCAAAGATATATTAATATTACACCTGCTGGTTGATGTGGAACACAATAAAATTGACTGAATCTTACAAAACTCTCTTGCTGTATCTTATTAGGGGTATTATCAACCCTCATTGGCTTAGGTAAGTTAAATAAATTTGGGAAGTCATTATAAATTTTTAAACAAGTCAATTATCAGGTCAAATATACATATTTTTTTAAACCACTAACACTTGGTGTAGTATGTGGAAGACATTAAAGCATGGGCAATTCATCATAAAATAAAAGTGTTGTAAGGTCCCTATTTGGAAACAGGAGTGGCAGGATAAAAGCATAGATTAACCTTGATCTACACTATTTAAGCCATGTAAAATTTCCACAATAAACATTTAAATTAAATATAAATTGTTGCACTTTTCAACAATGATAGAGGTTGAATGTAAGAAAAAAATCGGTAAACAGAGTAAGACTCAATCAATAAATTTTTTTAAAAGGGAGAAAAAAGCTGAAGATAATCATTACAGGAAAAGACATGAAGTAAGATGATTCTTAAAAATGCCATATATTTCAATCATGATAATAAATATTAAAGTACAACATTTATCAGCTGAAAGGAAGAGATCATCAGTTTGAAATGAAACAAATTGCCATAAGAATTATGTAATTTACAGGAGAAATATCTATAATGTAACAGCTTGGAAAGCTTATATAAAACTATTTGGAAAAAAATGCATCTGGTATATATTCACCAAAATAAAGCTAGAATAACTATATGAATATTACAAAATAGACATTAAACTCAATAGTATCTTTAGAAGTAGATATGGTTATAGTAGTTGGAAAGCTTCAATTATTCAGAGAGATTTAATAATTTTACACTTAATTTCAGTTAATTCTATGGTCTCAATATATAAAGACAAATGATTAGAATTATAAGAAGAAACTATATATCATAGAACAATTCAATATATCTCTCTAAAGTATTGACCAATAAAGTAGAAATAATTAGGAAATGTATAAGACATTTGAGAAACATAATTAATATGTTATTTAAGAAGCAGGTATAGAATCATGGAATTAATATGTTATTTAAGAAGCAGGTGTACAATAATTTGAAGAAACATAAGTTCAAAGCTTACATGAAATAATTACAAAATGCAAACAATCACAAAGCCTTAAAGCAAGTCACAAAAAATTTCAAAGATTCAGTATTATAAATACAATGTTTTCTGTCCATAGTAGAATTTTGATTGGATTTAAATATAAAAGGTATAAAAAAGCAGAAAATATATTTCCATATAACTCATGAGTCAAAGAAGTTATCAAAATGGACATTTGAATATACTTAGAATTGAATGATAATAAAACTACCAAATATCAACTTCATGGGATATAATAAAATTTATAATGTCAACTATTATAAAAATTTTTGAAAATTCAAGATAGACATCCAATTTAAGAAATAAAGGAAGTAAAGCATGCAGTCAAGTAAATTATGAGTAATAAAACAAATTATTAAGATTAAAAGGAGATTCTCAAAGTGAAATTTGATTCAGTAAAAAGACCTATGTTTTCAAGTTGAATTGAAAGCCAAAACATATTTTAACCATATTTTAAACAAGTTGAATTGAAAGCCAAAACATATTTTAACACATTTTAACCATAACCAAAACATATTTTAACCATATCCCTTATTATCGAGGGAGGTATTTCTTCCCTAGTGCTGTGGGGATGACTTGGACAGAAACCACTGGACACTATACAGATGTAGACTGACAGTTTACTGGTCACCTGTACTCAGAGCCTGGGAGAAAAGGACACTGCATATCACAGAGAGATGCATGGGTGTTACACTCAGAAAGAGAGTGAACAACTAGAAGATGTGGAAGGCAAGCTTTTTAGTATTAAGAGGGTAGGTTAGGATATTCTCTGGTTCCTGGTAAAGGATGAGATTGTCTTGTTTTAATAATTCTTCAGGCTTGCTGGGAACTGAACCTACTATTCAGGAATAGGCAAAAACTATACCTGTTCCCTTTAATAAGGTGGGTATTTTGCCTTGGGGAACTTATCCATGGAAAAAAAAAATGGGGAGGAGAACTTGTAATTAGGCAATTTTAAGTCCCCCTTGATTTTACCAGATGTCAAAGAAGCACAAAATATAGATTTTTAATTTTAGGTCTTACATACAAAACCAGTGCCAAAAAACCCCACAAGTAAATAAATGCGTAAATAAATAATAAATAATATAAAAATAGTTTAAAAATGCATTATTTGTACATGAAATGTTACCTACACAAATATTTTAAGCATGATTTACAACAGAACCAGTAAGTTCTCCCAGTTTCAGATATTAAATAATTATAAAATAGATAAATTATAATAAACTAGAAAATGTTATTTTTATTTTGTTCAATTTTAGAATAGGAATAAAAACAGTAAAAATGTCAGAAGGAAATCTAACAAAAGATAACACATTTATGGAGATAATTACAAAAGTCTTTGATAGAGTGTAGCAGAAAAATAAATTAGGTCAACCACCACTTTTTAAATTTTCTGGTAAATGTGCATTATTATATTGCATCAATTAAAAAAAACTGAAAACCAATTTCTCACATTCCTTTGCAGTTTAGATTCCAGAAGATATTTAAGCTCTATCAATCAAACTTGGATTTGAGCATTGTACCCAACTGAACTTGGACTTGAATTTGGAGTCAAATTCCATTGGGAATTTTGCCAGTGTGCAAGGCATTTATTTTTGCTGTTGCATTTCTTTTAGACTGAGTTTGGCTCTGGAGTCAATAATTCTCAAAACAGCTTTCTGAACTCTGAATCGCAGTAAAGCTGGTGTTCTCCTGAAGCCAACATTTATGGTATTACCTTGCTGATCCAGGCAAAATGGCAAAAGTATAGTGAACATAAAGCCAGGGGCTGAGATTGTGGGCGTCCTCTGTACCAAGTTTCTGATTATGGCAAGGGTAGAAGTTCACCAGGTCAGTAATGTGATTTTGTCCGAGGAGCCATTTCTGGAGATCTAGCCTAAACATTGCTCCTCCAACTCTTCCCATAATTTGTTAACAATTAAATAATTGTTCTGTTTAAAATAGTTTGGATGTTTTATGTTTTCTGCAACTTTACTGTTAACATAACAAAGACATAAATAAAGATCTAAATAAAGTCGGAAATACGCTCTTACAGAAAAGGTTTGCTATTAAAAGGATATAGGTGCTTTTCAAATGAGTTGATATATTCTGTTTCCCCTGAAATTTTATTCTGATTCTAAAATGTATGTAGAAATATTCTATTAACAATTATTAACATAATAAGGAATAATTACAGTAAAAAAATTGTATTGACATAGGGAAAGAAAATAAACCAAAGCAGCAGTAAATCAAATTCCTAAGAACTCAGATGTGTCCTTGTTCACATTCATTCTTATTCAACAAATATTTAGTTATTGCTAAGTCAGAAACTGTTTATAGGCTGTGAAAAACATAGGGAACAAAAGATAAAAATCTGTCCTTATTTAGCTTGTATTCTGGAGCAGGGAATAACAGAATGCATTTTCTAAACAATTGTATTTTCTAATTAGTGCAAAAGTATAATTTAATTTCTGTCTCATATTATACACAGAACAACATATATCATTGAAAAAATTTTAAAAAACCAAAAAGGCTCATTAAAATTATTTAGTATATTTAAATATTGTCAGTTAAAAATAAAATTTAAAAAATGATTTAGCGTTTCAGTTCTGACATGCAAAATGCTAGTAAGTCCTCACTCTATGCCTTTTAATAAAAAAAAAAAAGGTGGGCACACTATACATCAATGACTTTTGTGGGACTTCTGTTCTGTGAAAGATATCATTTATAGAATCAATAATCAAGCCACAAATTGAAAGAGCAACATGTGTCTGATAAAGAAATTTATCATAAGATAAAGAGAGCTTTAAAAACTCAATGATAAGAAAACAATAGACTCAAAACATGGGCAGAAAATCTGAATAAGTATCATCTAAGATATTCAGATGGTAACATATGAAAAGAAGGTAAATATCATTTGTGATTAAGGAAATGTAAACTAACAAAAGAATGGCATACTACTACATGACAATTAAAATGGCCCAAATTAAAAAAAAAAAAAAAAAACCAAAAACGTGACAATGAAAATATTTGGCAAGAATATGGAGAAAAGAAACACTCAATAACTACTAGTAGGAATACAAAATTATACATCTACTTTGGAAGACAGGTTGTCAGTTTCTTTCAAAGCTAAACATAGTGTTATATTATTCAGCAATTCCCTCCTAGGTATTTACCCAGATGATTTGAAAGCATGTTCATACAAAGACCAGCATTTAAAAGTTTGTAGAACTTTATTCATAATCAACAAAACCTAGAAGCAATCAAGTTGTCCTTTAAACAGATGAATGAACAAACAAACTGTGGTACATCTAATATGATGGGCTACTATTCAGATATAAAAAGGAATGAGCCACGCCAGAACACTGATGAATTTTACATACATATTGCTAAGTAAACAAAACAAGTTTGAAAATAGTACATAACGTATGATTCCATTTAGATGACATTTTTGAAACAGCAAAACTGTACACACAGTAAAAAAGTTCCCTGGTATTAATGGTAGGGAGAGTGTTTGGGAAGTAAATCATAGGGGATTTTTTAAAGGAGAGTATTTTGAGTGATAGGGTAATGGTGAATACATGACACTGAATTTGTCAAAACTCATGGGCCTTTCTAGCATAAAGAATAAACCTTAATTTATACAAAATAAATAATTTAGGATAGCTGATTATCCCTATTTGGAAGACAAGTTGTGAAAAAAGTATAAATGCATTACAAATATATAAAATAATCTCAACAAGAGGAATGAGAATAAAAGGTTCTGAACTTAGTAATTTTGGAAATAACTGGAGAGTATACTGTTAGAGGGAAAAAATGTACTCTACCTGATAAAGCTGTTTGTTTCCTATGATAACAATTCTGAAACCATAATACATGTATAACAGAATCAAATAGTTAAGTATATATATAGCAGGTGGCAGAGGCGTTGTTTCTCACTGTTGGACTGAGGTTACAGACAAATAAGGGAGAAGTCTTGAATGATCTTTGTGCAATATATTAAAATTAACAACATCAGTACAAACTCATTTTTAGCTTGAAATATGTGGTGTTATATACACATAGAAATATTTATACTTGTCTGTATATATACTGATTAATATGCACAAATACATTGTCTTGTTCTGCAGCTTAGTGGGCCTCAAAACACTGCCACCATAGTAGTCATAACAAGCCTAGTGCCCAGATCTTGGATTCTGAAATCATTCTTCAATAAAAGTAACAAGGTCTCTTTGAAGAAACATATGCTTCTAGGTTCAGGACAAAAATATCGAGTGATCCTGGAGCTTCTTATAGTGCCATAAAGGATAGAGGTACTAAAATAGCTACAATGAGAGGTATATCAAGGGAACACAGGAGCCAACTAAATGAGTTCCCAATGGCCAAGGAGGAATACTTTGAGCAACAAGATACATAAAGTTGCAACCAAAGTATGAAGTGAATATTCATGAGTTTATACCGATTTGATATAGTAATTAAATAAATAAGTAATTGTAGAAGATGAGGCAAATATCCCATGCAGAAGAATTCCAAATAATTTATGATTTATGTAGATGCTTAGTCCTCAAGCAGGAAAAGTATAACTGCCTTCTCTTTTGGTGTGACATGCAGTTTATGACTTTACAAAGAGGAGAAAAAAGTAACTTTACAGTTGGGAAATCTGAACAATACTACCTCAGCCAGGTATCAGAGTTAACAACAGTTATATGTTATGTTGATAGTATGTATCCTTGAAATGATCTGATAAGAATGGCACTTTACCTCTTTGGTGTTCCGCTAAAAAGTTCATTGTCTCAGTTCAATCATAAGATTAAAATTAGATAAACCTCAATCTAGGAAAATTTTACAAAATATTTGAACAGCACTGCTCAAATCTATCAAGGTTATAAAAAGCAAAAAATGTCTGTGAAACTGCCACAGCCAAGAAGACCCTAAGGAGCCATAACTAAATGTAATTCTACATTCTGAAAAGGAACTTAAAAATAACTACATTTAAAAAACTAAGAAAATCTGAATAAAGTGTGGACATGAAATAATCATAACACACTAATATTAGTTCATTAATGGTGACAAATATTCTAGCATAATATGCCAGTAGTAGGAGAAACTGGGCATGATATATGTGGAAACTCCGTGGAATCTTTGTGACATAACTGGGTATCCCAGCCTCAAAATACATTTAAATTGTTTTTTCCTCTCTGGCTCTCAGCCTTGAAACATACTTTGAAACTCTTTGTTTTTCCTTTTTCCTCCAGCCACCTCTATGAATTATGCTCACTTATCTAATTATGGACTTTCTTAGAAAATTCCAACGGCCAATTTTGAAACAAACCAGGCAGACAGACCCAGATGCAGAATGCTGCAGGCTGAGGGATGTTAGGAAGAGTTAGCCCACCACTGCTGCGCTGAAACCAGGATGACAGATACTGGGCCTCAGGCCAGGCAAGTTCTCAAGATAATCATGGAAACAAGACACACAGACCTGCACCCTCCTGCACCATGTCCACATGTTTCCCACACAAAATTTTCCTTCTTAAACCCCTTCACGCAGCCCAAAAAGTTGGTATGGTCCTTTAAAGGCAAGAGCCTGCCCTTCCCCAATTGCTAGCATTTGAATAAAGTCTCTTTCCTTTTACTCACACCTCACTTCTCATGTTTTCCATCTCTGAGAGGCAAGCAGCCTGACTTGAGCTGTTTACTGTGACATTTCTTTACATCTAAAACTATTCTAAAATAAAAAGTTTATTTAACAGCATTGAAAGAGTTGACAATATTTTAAAAATCTGTTTAACAAAATACATCACACAACAAGTTATAACATTTGGAAAAGATATTGGTAACATTTGAAACTGATAAAGATAAGTATGCAAATTACTTACAGAAATTCTATTTTGAAATGGAAATTGAATAAGCAATTTGAGAAACTGAACGTCTAACACCTAATAAAATATTAAAAGGCTCAAATTCACTGATTATCAGAGAAATGCATATTAAAATAGAGTCCATTACATATCCATAGTCTTAGCAAATTAAACTATTAGCAAATGTTGATGGGAATGTGGAAGCTCTTGGATCCTGAGAATGGGCCAATAAATAAGTCAAACCACATTGGAGAGACATTGGCAATATATAACAAAATTAAAACTGCATGTACTGTTGCAAAAATGTAAAACCATGTGATGTTCTTATTACATCTTTTTAGAAAAATAGTAATTTTTCACAGAATTTTATTTTGACATAAAATAGTTGTTTTGTTATTTTTGAAATAAACTATTTTATACAAGTCTCAATTTTGATTTTTAATATATTGAATGCTTAATAGTTATAATCCCCATAAACAGATGATCTTTGGGATGCTCAATACCTTTTAAGAGCATAAATGGGTCTAGAGATCAAAAAGTTTGAAAACTGATTCCCTAAAGGAATCCTTCCACATGCATTCTGATAAGGAAACATTTATCAGAAATTGCATGTGCTACATGACATACTACAGGACATTAGTGGAAAGCTAAAAGTAACCTATCTGGGATTGATAAAAATAAATTCATCGTATATTTTTAATAGAACAAAATTTTTAAAATTTAGTGATTAGAATAATTATATTGGTACCAATATGAATGAATCTACAAAACATAAAGTGTTCAAAAAGTAGTTTATTGAGTATAAGAACATGTAAATTTAAAAATACAACATAAAAACCACTCTGTATAGATTTTTATATATAACTGATATGGTTTGGCTGTGTCCCCATCCAAATCTCACCTTGAATTGTAATAATCCCCAAGTGTCAACGGCGAGGCCAGGTGGAAATAACTGAATCATGGGGACTTTTTCTCCCATACTGTTCCGGTAGTGAATAAGTCTCAAGAGATCTGATGGTTTTATAGCAGTTTCCCTGCATAAACTCTCTTGCCTGTTGCCGTGTAAGACATATCTTTCTTTCCGTTCACCTTCTGCCATTATTCTGAGCCCTCCCCAGCCATGTAGAAGTGAGAGTCGATTAAACCTCTTTCCTTTATAAACTACCCAGTCTCGGGTATGTCTTTATTAGCAGTGTGAGAACAGGCTAATGTAATAATATTCAAGTATAAAAACACCTATGGAAAGAATATACATTAATTGTAGGCTAATAATGATCTTGGAGTTGGGTGGAACGATGAGGAAGAGCTTCACTCACATTTTAAACATTTATTATGTTTTAAATTGAGGAAATAAATTTTTAAAATGTAAATATTCATTAAGTGCAATGTTTGACAGATTGATGGTTTGGTATAATGTCCTATATTCTGAAATGTTAAAATATGCAAAATGTAAGTTGGTATGTGTGAGGTATATGTGTGTGTGAGAGAGAGAAGAAAAGAAAGAAGGAGGAAGAGAGACTTAGAATTCTATATTAAAATTAGGATAATTTTTAACATTTTGGGAATTCCTAAGGATATTACAAAATTCAGAATTCATAAAATGTATCCTCATCTCAATTGAGAATTTACATCGATCAATTTGTGGAATAGCTTGTAAAAACCAGTTAATCTGCTAAAAATAAATGAGGAAATTTGGGCAAAATATTAATAATATGTGCTTGAAAATGTAGAAACTTTTCAAGGTTGTAAGTATTAGCAGTGCTGCTTTTAATAAATGTCTTGAATTCCTTTCAAGAACAGAAACCTTAAATGAGCTCAGCATCCTTTCACCTTCAAGGCATTTTAAGTATCTATATACAGCAGTGGAAGGGTTGAGAAATAGAAAAAAAAAACTGAAGGATTCATGATGATAGCAAGAAAAATTGTATTTTGTTTCTTGTAAGTTTCCTAATAAACACTCCAGGATACAAATTGGAGCACTAAACAACTACATTTGTGAAGTAAGAGTAAACCAGTCAGGGCCCAGTCCTCACAAAGGAAAAACACAGCTATTTATTTATTTATTTATTTGTGTTTGAGACACTATCTCACAGTCGCCTAGGCTGAAGTGCCCCCACTCGATCTCAGCTCACTGCAACCTCAGGCTCCTGGGCTCAAGGGGTCCTCCTACTTCACCTTCCCCAGTAGCTGGGACTACAAGTGCAGGTGAATCTAGCTAACTTTGTATGTGTATATGTTTGTTTGATATATATATATATACACATGTATATACATATGTAGAGACATATATATATATATGTAGAGACATATATATATATGTAGAGACATATATATATGTAGAGACATATATATATACATGTAGAGACATATATATATGTAGAGACATATATATATGTAGAGACATATATATATATGTAGAGACATATATATGTAGAGACATATATATATGTAGAGACTACATATATATATATATATATATATATATACACACACACACACACACACACATATGTAGAGACAGGGTTTCACCTTGGTGCCCAGGTTCGTCTTAAACTCCTGGTCTCAAGTGATCCTCCTACCTTGACTTCACAAATGTTGGGGTTACAGGCTTGAGCCACTGTGCCCAGCCAAGCACAGCTTTAAAACCTTGTGAATCCAGATGGAATTTAGGAATTTTGGATTGCTTGTGTCCAGTTACTAGTCAAGAAAATATTAACCAAACTATAAGGGAAGGTAATATCCAGAGTTACAAATAATTTCTGTACTTTTTCATATAAAATATCAAGAAATCAAATAAAAATAGGCATACACACAGCAATATGAATAACAAAAAGAGGTAAAAATAGAAATCAAAAGCTAATTCAGATAAAAGAGTTATCAGACACACCGTTTAAGATATCTGTAGTTTGTATGTACAGTAATAGAAAAGCACACATTTTAGAATAATTTTCAGAAAACTAGAAATTTTTAAATGGAAATTTTAGAACCAAAATTACAATTAAAATTAAAGACTCAATAGCTAGAATTAAAAGCTCATTAAACGTGAATGGTAAGAAGATAGGTAGAAAGTGGGAAATGGGAAAAAGAAAATATCCTAAATAGATCACCAAAAGACAAAAGAATATAAAATACAGCAAAATGTTTCAAAAAGAGAGTGGACAAAAGCTGTATTTAGAAATAAAATTATTCAAAAATGATGAAAGGCATTAAATAACAGAGCTAAAGAAACCGAATATAAAGGACAAATAAGATCAATTTTAAAAATAACTAGGCACAATGTATTTCAAAAGTTAACAAAGACAAACCTTAAAAGAAATCAAAGTAAAAGATGTATCATGCTTTAAAGAAAAACAAGACTGACAGTTATTTTCCCAAAAGAAGCAATAAAAAAACAGAAAATAATGGAAAGAGATCTTTACGATGCTAAAAGAAAACAACTTCCAGCAATAGAATTGTATACCTAGCTAAGCTATTATTTTGAAATGAAAGTGAAATAAAGATATTTTTGAAAAAAAAATTTGAAAGAATTAGTCATCAGCGTATCTACAATAGTATAGAATAGAACTATTATCAGAAAGAAACAAAAATGTAATTCTTTGCAGACCCTATGATTTAGTACATTGAAAATTTAATAAATCATTCTATATACTATTAGAATAAATAAATTGCCTTAGCAGGAGTGTTTTATATAACGTCAACATAAAAATAGTATATCCAGTGGAAACAAATGAAAATAAAATTTAAATACTTTCAGTAACCTTTAAAACATCAAATATTTAAGAATTTTACTTTGGGAGGCCAAGGCAGGTGGATCACAAGGTCCGGAGTTCAAGACCAGCCCCGTCTCTACTAAAAATACAAAAATAAATAAATAAAATAAAATAAAATAAATTAGCTAGGTAAGGTGGCGGGTGCCTGTAATCTCAGCTACTTGGGAGACTGTAGCAGAGAACTGCTTGAACTTGGGAGGCAGAGGTTGCAGTGAGCCGAGATCATGCCACCGCACTACAACCTGGGTGACAGAGCGAGACTCTGTCTCAAAAGAAAAAAAAAAAATTAAGAAAAGATAGCCAATATTTTTACACAGAAAACAATATAGCATTTTTGAGAGAAAGAATAATTGAATAAAATATAATAAATTTATGGATTGAAAGATTAAATATTGAAGTAATCTCCATTCTTCCCAAAATAAGCCCTATATCATATTAACAAATAGTTTTTTTTTTTGCTATGAAACTGTTCTACAAAATTTACAGAAATTGACTTATTTAATTTTTATAGCAACAAAACGATATAGTTACTATGGTTATTTCCATTTTATTTGAGAAACCTGAGGCCCAGAGATTAAAAAAAAAAATCATGCTCATCACACTGAAGTAAATAGTAGGGTAGGTAATCAAACCCAGGCAGTTGGTTCCAGAATCTCCAACATTAATTAGTATATTGTGCTGTCTATCTAGAGAGAGATGAAAAGTTACAGATATACATATAGTTATAGAAATATGTATAGCTTTAGATAGAAATGTAAGCATGTATAAATGAATGTATATATCTGTGTATATATGTACATAATTAAAGTTTAACTTTTATTTAATAATGTCTTTTTATCGATTTAAAAAGTAATCTTATGGTCATCAAATCAGTTAGTCCTTGACTTCGCCATTTTTAACTTTGGTCCTATAAAAAAATATATAAACATATATACATCTGTGTATATGTGTGCTATACATTTTTATATGTATGTCTGTAGGTGCACATCCATGTTTATGTATTTTTCTTTGTTTAGACCAAAAATAAATGATTATGATAAGATTATTTTTTAAGTCAATAAAAACACATTACTTAAAGTCAAATTATCAAGTTATTTGGTGGTATATCCATCTAAAATAATTACATTTGCTTGTAATAAGAAAAAAAATGCAATAGAAGAACTAAAATTCACGTAAAGCAATTTGCAGTGCCAGAAGGATAAACAATGAATGAATGTTTTGATTGTTTTTCCTGGTACTTACAATGAATTAGGTCCATAAATAATTTCTTAGACATTCTGACAGTATGTTTTCTAGCTCCATTTTTATCAGTATAAATTAGAATGAGTCCTCCCAGGATGGAAGAAAGTACAGGTCTCAATGTTGTGATACATATGCAATGACATGATAGAAAGATACATAACAAAATAGATATGTCTAATGAGGAGATTCACTAGAGTTGTACTCATTACAATTATTTAAGATTCTCTGACAAATTGAACTGGCTTATAAACTCAACTTATAAAACAAAGAAGTACTTTTTTTCCCTGAACATATTTTGTCTGTGGCCACCAACTATATGTATCACTAAAAGGTACACTATAACATACTATTTGATTCAGTAATTCTACAATGTAAACCCTGACATGTCAAAGTAAGTGTCAAGATTATAAAACAGAAAACTATTCCACACAGAAAATAGGGTAAAATCCCCCAGTTCATCTCTCTTGGGACCCATATTAATGAGTAAATGAATATTATGTGTCATTGTGCTGTTTAATGAGAAAAACACTCAAAGAATAGAAACATCCATGAAAAAGATAAAAGATATTTGTTAAAATCTTTTAAACAGAATGTTAAATGATTAAGAAATTATAATCAAACTGTGCATTACTCCTTTTTATGGTACTCATCCACCATTAATTTTGTGGTAATAATTCTAAACTTAAAGAGCATAGTAATTGGTAACTTAAGTATACTGTTAAAAAAATTAAGACAGTCAATATTATAGACTGTCTATAATTTATTATTACTATGCAACATTTTCAGAAAATGTAAAAAGAGAAAAGACAAAGAGAACCATATGACTTTAATGAGTCATCTTTGAAACTTTCCTGATGAAGTAAAATGGTAGTGCTTCCCAAATACTTTGCATTTTTTATGGAAAGCATTCGCCTCAATAGAAAACTTCTTTATTGATTTATCTTTATTGGAACACAGAAATAGCATACCTGCAATAAAAGAAAAAAGAATTCTATCAAAGACTGGATTTAACTCTTTAAATTGATTGTAAACTTTAGTGATTTGTATTCCAGTAAAAGTACTGATTGCTAGATAATTTGAAAACTTTTTCATTATTTCATAGGATATTTCTGCTGCTAGCTTTTTGTTTAATGAAGATTAAGTAGAAATGGGGGAAAACACACAATTCACATTTCTGAATCTAAAAATGTTCCAAGCATTACAAATTTGATTGCAGACTAAACTGCATAGTGATTTATTACACATACCTAGGATAAGGATTGAATTATAGTTAGATCCAGCATTGGATCTAACTTGCCACTCTCAAAATATTTTTCATCTGAGGCCAATTTCTTAACCTCAGTTTCTTCACTGACAATCTGACAATAGTGATAAAAATTTATTCATATTTTCAAGGATTTTGTATGCTTGTTTACTTTGTTGAGATTTTTAAAACTTGAATGTTTTATAGATGAGAATGCATGGAATATGCAAAGCATTGGTCATAGAAGTTAGTAAGCATGTCATACCTGTATGTTGTAATTTATAAGGGCTTATTTAGACAAGGTAGGTTTGAGAGTATATTAGTTTCCTTGCGCTGCCATAGTAAAACATCACAAACTGGGTAGCTTAAAACAACAGAAATATATTATGTCACAATTCTGAAAGCTAAAAATTTAAAGTAAAAGTGTTGGCAGGGCGGTGCTTCCTCTGAAGACTGCAGAAGAGAATCCGTCCTTGCCTCTTGTTAGCTTCTGGTGGTTTGCCAGCAATCCTTTGCCGCTGCCTCACTTCAATTTCTTCCTCCATTGTGACATTATACTCTCCTCTTGTTTGTCTGTGTCTTTTCTGGTTGTTTTATAAGAACGCCAGTCATCTTGGGCTAAGTGCTCACCCTACTACAGTACCACCTCATCTTAACTAATCACATCTGCAGAGATCCTATTTCCAAATAAGTTCTTTTACTGAGGTACTGGATTTTTTATTTCAACATACCTTTTTAGAGGACACAATTCAACCCCTAACATAAAGCATGGTGACCATTCGCAATGATTAAACTAATACTTTGGAAGAAACTAACAGGCTTTTTAGGATCAAATTAGAGAAATAAACTGAAGATTCTGATGAAACTATTACAAAGCAACATTAAATTGCATGCCTAAAGGTATCTGACTAGTAAACTGAAAATTAAGAACCCAGTTTCCTGCGTTTGTGGCAAGTGTTCTTTTCGGAGATCTTCCCAGGTTATTCCATTTATCAACAATGATATCAACAATGATAAATGGAATAGTCAGCTAAACTTCATCCAGATGACTTCCATTGTTTTCTGTCATTTAACGTATCAACTGTGTTTCTCAGGATAATGCACCTTTAGTTGATATTTTATATTAAATATGCTTTAGAACTTTAACAGTCCATAAAATTATTTATTTTGCTTTGTATTACACCTCTAAAGTTAAAAAAGTAACACGAGTCTTAGCTTTTCTACCTGTGAAATGAAGGAAATAATAATATATTCCCATTTTGTAGACTGAGGAAGGTTCAACAAAATTATACAAAGACAACTCAGTTAATAGGAAATGTTCAAGTGTGTTTAAATGAGTATGTTGAGCATTTGCCTATGTTATATATGATATGCCTATACAATTTTGTTTTAAAATATACATTTTGTACTATAATCTATGTTTATGTATAATTACATACATTCTACCTCCTTGTTTTTTAATGTTATGTAAAAGATTGAGATATAATTTATATAACATACAATTCATCCATTTAAAGTGTATAACTTAATGGTTTTCAGTACATCCACAGAATTCTGCAACCATAATCCGATCAATTTTAGAACATTTCAATCACCATAGAAAGAAACCCAGCCTCTAGAAGCAATTACTTCCCATTTTTTTCCCAACCTCCCTAGTTATAGCAAGCCAGTGATCTATTATAGGTCTCTATAAACTTGCCTATTCTGCACATTTTATATAAATGGAATCAATAATATATATTCCTTTTTAACTGGCTTCTTTCACTTATACTGTTTTTCAGGGTTTATCCTGGTATTACGTATGCATCAACATGCCATTCCTTTTTATGGTTGAAAAGTATGATGCTGTATAGATCAACCTCATCTTTAAAATCCATTAACAATTGATGGACATTTTTCTAGTTTCCACTTTTTGGCTATCATAAAATATGCTGCTACGAACAATTTTTATATGGACATATTTTCATTTCCCTTAGGTGTATTCCTTGGAGTATAACTGAAGGTTTACTTGGTAATTCTATGTTTAACTTTTTGTGGAACTTCTGGACTATCTTCCAAAGCAACAGTACCATTGTACATTTTCACCAGCCATGTATGACGGTCACACTCTCTCCACATTCTTGCCAAAACTTATCATTTTTCATATAAGAGACAGCCTAGTGTGTGTCTGAAATGATGTCTCATTGCGGTTTTTACTTGCATCCCCCTGATGACTAATGATATTGAGAATTATTTCATGTGCTTATTCCTCATTAATTTTTTTTGGAGAAACATCTATTTTCTTTGACCATTTTAATTGGTTTGTCTTGTTATTATTGATTTACACTTTTTCTTTATGTAGTTTAGATGTAAGTCCCTTATGAGCTATATGATTTGCAATATATTCTCTGTTTCTCTAGGCTGTCTTTTCACTTCCTTGTTGACATCTTTCAAAGAACAAATGTTTTTCTATTGACGTTGCACAATTTATACTTCTTTCGTCACTTGTGCTTTTAGTGTCATATCTAGATTGGCTTTGCCTGATTCAATGTTACCAAAATTAACTTCTACATTTTATCAAAATGTTTCCTAGATTTAGCTCTAAGATGTAAGTCTACAATCTGTTTCAAGTTAATATTTGTGCATGGCATGATGAATAGCTCTGTTACTGATTGAACTGGGTCCTCAAAAAGCTATATTGAAGCCTTAGCTCCAAGTACTTAAGAATATGATAGTTATTGGAAATAGGGTCATTTCAGAAGCAATTATATTAGGGTAAACCCTAAATCCAATAGATTTAAGTCCTTCTAAAAAGAAGAAAACCTCATGTGAAGCCAAAGGCACACAGAGAGCATGACATGTGATGACAGAGACAGAGAACTGAGGGATGCAGCTGCAAGCCAAAGATTTCAAAATATTATTTGCGATTACCAGAAGCTAGGAAGAGGCAAGGCGTAATTCAATTCATAATCTCAGAGGAAGGATGGCTGTGCTAGCACCTCGGTTTCTGATTTCTCTCCTGCAGAACTTTTACACAACACACTTTATATTGTTTTAAGGTAAACAATTTGTGGTATATTTTTAGAGCCGCCATAGAAATTGAATACAGATTTTGGTACTGGAATTGAAGTTCCAGTGTAACAAATATGTAAAAATGTGGAAGTGTCTTTGGAACTGGATATTGGATAGAGGCTGAAAGAATTTTGAGATATTTGTTAGCAAAAGCCTTGAAGAGATTGCTGGAGGAAACGTGGACTTTATAGGTGATTCTGGTGATGGCTCGGAAAGAACTAGGAAGTAGGGAAGTTGTAGAGAAAGCTTCTATCATCTTAGAGAATACAAGAACAGACTTGCTTGAATTATGAATGTCAAAGGTACTTCTGAAGAAGTCTCAGATGGAAATGAGGAACATGTTGTTGGAAAGCGAAAGAGCTATTTTTATTATAAAGTAGCATAGAACTTGACTAAATTGTGTTTCTGTTCAGTGACGCAAAGTAGAACTTGTAAGTCATAAGCTTGAATAGTTAGCTGAGGAGATTTCCAATCTAAAAGTGGAAGGCATGGCCTGGTTTCTTTTTGCTGCTTATAGTAAAATGTGACAGGAAACAGATAAAGTGAGAAAAGAAAACAAGAGAAAAAATAAACCAGAACCATTTATATAGGTCTTCTTCTATTAATTTCAAAAATGTTTTCTTTTTTGTTGTTTTTATTTATCATTTTTTACATTTTAGATTCAGGGAGTACATATGATTTTTTTTTTGTTAGATAGGGATTACATGGGTAATGGTAAAGATTGGGTTTCTACTATACCTATCAACCAAATCCTGAGCATTGTACCCAATAGGTATTTTTTCAAATTCTCATTTCCCTTCTCACCCTTCCCCCAGTTGGAATCTCCAGAGTCAGTTCTCTCCATCTTTATGTCCATGTGTACCCATTACTTAGCTCCCACCTATACGTGAGAACATGCAATATTTGATTTTCTGTTTCTGAATTAGTTCACTTAGGATAATGGCATCCAGCTCCATCCATATTGCTGCAAAGGATATGATTTCATTCTTTTTTATGGCTACATGGTATTCTGTGGTGTGTACATATACTAATATTTCTTTATCCAATCAACTACTTATGGGCACTTAGGTTGGTTTCACAAATTTGCTAAAGTAAACAGTGCTGCAATAAGCATACCGATGTGGGTAAATTTTTAATAATAGTTTTTATTTTATTTTTCCCTTTTTTGAGACAGGGTATCACTCTGTCACTCAGGCTGGAATGCAGTGGCATGATCATAATTCACTGCATCCTCAATCCCAGGGAGCAAGCTATCCCTCTCAGCTCAACTCCCAAGTAGCTGAGACTACAGGAGCATGCCACCACAGCCTGCTAACAGGTGTCTTTTTTATACATAATGATTAATTTTTCTTTGGGTACAAACCCAGTAATGAGAATCCTAGGTTAAATGGTAATTTTATTTTTAGTTATTTGAGATATATTTATGCTGTTTGCCACAGAGATTGAACTAATTTACATTCTCACCAACAGTATATGAGCATTCTATTTACTCCACAACCATGCCAATACCTTTTTTTTTTTTTTTTGCCTTTTTAATAAAACCCATTCCGACTGGTGTAAAATGGTATGTCGTTGTGGTTTAAATTTGCATTTCTCTGATGATCAGTGATGTTGAGCATTTTTTTTTTCATTTTTCTTGGCCACTTGTATTTCTTTTTTTTTTTTTTTTGAGAAAAATCTGATTATGTCCTTTGCCTAGTTTTTAATGGGGTTGCTCATTTTTTTCCTTTTAGTTTGAGTTCCTTGTAGATTCTGAATATCCGTCAATTGTCAGAGGCATAATTTGCAAATATTTTCTCCTATCCTGTAGGTTGTCTTTTTATTCTTTTGGTTATTTCTTTTGCTGTGCAGAAGCTTTTTACTTTAATTAAGTCTCATTTATCTATTTTTTGTTTTGTTGCATTTGCTTTTTTGGGTCTTTGTCATTAATTCTTTGCCTAGGTCAATGTTCAGAAGTATTTTCCCTAGGTTTTCTCCTAGGATGTTGATAGTTTCAGCTCTTATGTTTAGGCCTTTAATCCATCTTCAGTTAATTTTTGTATGTGGTGAGAGGCAGAGGTCCAGTTTCATTCTTCTTCATATGGTTATCCAGTTTTCTGAGCACCGTTTATTAAATAGGGTGTTCTTTCCATATTTTTTGTTGACTTTATTAAAGATTGGTTGGTTGTATGTCTGTGGCTTTATTTCTGGGTTCTGTATGCTGTTCCACTGATGTATGTGTCTATTTTTTACCAGGACCATGCTGTTTTAGTTACTATAGATTTGTAGTATAATTTGAAGTCAGGCAATGTGATGCCACTGAATTTGTTCTTTTTGCTTAGAAGCACTTTGGCTATTTGGCCTATTTTTTTTTCTTTTGGTTCCATATGAACTTTAGGATCAATTTTTCTAATCTATGAAAAATGATACTGGTAATTTGCCAGGAATTGTGTTGAATATGTAGATCTATTTGGGTTATATGGTCATTTTAATGATATTGACTTTTCTGATGCATAAACGTGGAATGTTTTTCCAACTGTATCATCTGTGATTTATTTTATCAGTGTTTTGTAGTTCTCCTAGCAGAGATCTTTCACCTCCTTGGTTAAATGTATTCCTGAGTATTGTATACATGTTTTTGTGGTTATTCTAAATGGGATTGAGTTCTTAATTTTGTTTTCAGAATGAATATTTTTGGTGTGTAAAAATGCCACTGATTTTTACATGTTGATTTTGTATCCTGCGACTTTACTGAAACTGCTTAAGTCTGGAAGTCTTCTAAAGGAGTCTTTGGGGTTTTCTAGACATGCAATCATATAATCAGAGAACAGAGGTAATTTGACTTTGATTTTTTTTTTCCAATTTGTGTGCCTTTTATTTTTTTTTCTTTTGGCTGATTGCTCTGGCTAGGACTTCCAGTTCTATGACGAATAAGAGTGGTAACAGTGGACCTGTCTTGTTCCAATTCTTAGGAGAAATTTGTTTATTTTTCCCCATTCAGTATGATGTGCACTGTGGGTTTGTTATATATGGCTCTTATTACTTTGAGGTAGGTTCCATCTATGTCTCACTAGTTGAGGGTTTTTATCATGAAGGGATAATGAATTTTATCAGATGCTTTTTCTACATCTATTGAGATGATCTTATGGTTTTTGTTCTTAGTTCTGTTTATGTGGTGGGTTATGTTTATTTATTATTTTCAGATGTTAAACCATCTTTGCATCCCTGGAATAATGATGAATTATATTGTTAACATACTGTTGGATTTTGTTTGCTATTATTTTGTTGAGGATTTTTGCATCTATGTCCATCAGGGATGTTGGTCTGTAGTTTTCTTTTTGTGTGGTGGCTTTCCTTGATTTTTATATCAGAGTAATATTAGATATGTAGAATGAGTTAGAGAGGGTTCTGTCCTTCTTGCTTTTTTGAAATAGTTTAAAATTGGCACAAGCTCTTCTTTGTATGTCTCATGAATTTTGACTGTGAATCCATCTTGTCCTGAGTTTTTTTGATGAGAAGATTTTGTATTGCGGATTTGATTTCATTGCTTATTATTGGTCCATTTAGGGTTTCTGTTTCCTCCTGGTTCAACCTTGCGAGGTTGTATGTTTTGAGAAATTTGTCCATTTCCTCTATATTTTCTAGTTTTTGTGCATAGAGGTGTCCATAGTAGTCTCTGGTGGTCTTTTGTATTTCTCTGATATCAATTGTGATGTCACCTTTATACTTTCTTATTTTGCTTAATTGAATTTTCTATCTTGTTTTCTTGGTTAATCTAGCTAGTGATCTGTTAATTTTGGTATGATTTCAAAGAACCAACTTTTTTATTTCATTGATCACCTTTATCATTTTTTCCCAATCTCATTTAATTCGCTCTGATTTTTGTGATTTCTTTTCTTCTTCTATCTTTAGGTTTGTTTTTTTCTTGTTTTTCAAATTTCTTGAGATGTGATTTTTGTATAATTTTCACTTAGGCGTTTTTAGTGCTATAAACTTTTCTCTTAGAAGTGCTTTTGCTGTATGTCGGAGGTTTTGGTATGTTGTATCTTTATTTTCATTTGTTTAAAAGAACTTCTTTCATTTCTGTTTTAATTTTATTGTTGACCCAAAAGTCATTCAGAAGCAAGTTGTTTAGTCTCCATGTTCTTGTGTAGTTTTGAGAGTTCCTTTTAGTATTGATTAATAATTTTATTTCACTGTGGCTGAGAAGGTTCTTGATACAATTTTAATTTTTAAGAATTTTATTCAGAATTGCTTTATGACCAAGCATATTGTCTATTTTGGAGAATGTTTTGTGTGCAGATGAGAATGCTGTGGGGTAGAATGTTCATTAAATGTCTATTAGGGCTATTTGGTCTGTAGTCCAGTTTAAGTCCAGAGCTTCTTTGTTAACTTTCTGTGTCAATGATCTGTCTAGTGATGTCAGTGGCATGTTGAAGTCCTTCACTACAGTTTTATTGCTATTATTCTGTTTTCTTGGGCCTAGTAGTATTTGTTTTGTTAATCTTGATTCTCCACTATTGGGTGCATATATATTTAGGATAGTTAAAACTTTTTTTTATATTCAATCCTTTGTCATTATATAATATCCTTCTTTGTCTTTTTTTCTTTTTATTTCATTTCTTTTTTTTCTGCTGTTGGTTTAGAGTTTATTTTATCTGATATGAGAATGACTACTCCTGCTTGCTTTTGTTTTCAATTGATGTAGCATTTATTTTTCCACCCTTTTAGTTTGAGTCTGAATGTGTCTTTAGCAAGTAGATGAGTCTCTTACAGACATCAGATTATTGAGTGTTGTATTTTTATCCAATTTTCTACTCTACCTTTTAATTAGGCATTTAGGACATTTACATTCAAGGTTAATGTTGATATGTGAGGTTGTATTTCTGACATAGAGTTGTTAGCTAGTTTGTTTTGGAACTTTGATTTTGTAGTTGATTTATGGGATATCTGAATTTTGTACTTATATATCCTTTTCTGGTAGCCAGTATCATCCTTTAATTTTCATGTTTAGAACTCCTGTGAGCATTTTTTTGTAGGTCTAGTCTAGTGTGACAAATTCTTTCAGTCGTTGCTTGTCTGGGAAATATGTTATTTTTCCTTCATTTATGAAGGCTGGTTTGGCAGAATATAAAATGCTTGGCTGGCTAAGAATTAAAGGAGGCTGAAAACAGGGCTCCAACCAATCTTTTCTGGCTTGTAGGGTTTCTAATGAGAAGTCTGTTATGAGTCTGATTGGTTTGCCTTTATAGGTAATTTGAACCTTTTCTTTAGCTGCATTTAAAATGTTTTTGAATCTTGACCTTGGATAGTATGATGACTATATGCTTTGGTGATTTTCATTTTATATAGTATCTCATAGGTGTTCTCTGGATTTTTCTTATCTGAATGTTCACCTGTTTAAGAAGATTAGAAAAATTTTATTGAATTATTTCCTCAAATGTTTTCCAGGTTCCTTACTTTTTATTCTCTCTCAGGAGTCCCAATAAGTTGTAAGTTTGGTCGCTTTGCATATCCCATATTTCTTGAAGGCTTTGTTCATTTTTTGAAATTATGTTTCTTTATTTTTGTGTGACTGGGTTAGCTCAAAAGACTTGTCTTCGAGCTCTGAGTTTCTTCTGCTTGGTCTAGTCTATTAGTAAAGCTTTCAATTGTATTTGGAAATTTCTTGAGTGAAGTTTTCATTTCCAGAAGTTCTGATTGATTTCTTAAACTATTCATCTCTTCCTTCATTTCCTGGATTGCTTTCTTAATTTCATTTTGTTGATTTTCAACCTTGTCTTGGGTCTTCCTGAGATTTTTTGCACTCCATACTCCAAATTCTTAATCTGTCATTTCTGAGTTTCGATTTTATTTAGGGCCTACTGCTAGAGATGTAGTGTAATCCTTTGGAGATGACACAATATTCAGATTTTTCATGGTGCTCAAATTCTTAAGCTGATCCCTTCTCATGCAGAAAGACTGACACTTCTTATTTTTGAAATTATTTTTGTTCAGATAAGATGTTTTATTTTCCTTTTTTTGTTCTTATGCTTTCCCCACCCTCCCAAGGGAGTGTGACTGCAGAATATGTTGGATATGGTCATTTGGCTTTACTTCTATTGTCATGTGCATTTCTTCACACAAGTTTTATATTAGGCTGCGAGGTTGGACCTGCAGACCAGTAGGTGGCACGTATGGGTAGGATCTAGGTGTGACTCAAGCCAATGTGTTCTTAATCTTTGTTAACTGTGAGGGGCTCTCTGTTGTTAGGTGATGGGATGGACAGTGGAGTGCTCAGTGCCCTTAGCTTCCTGTTCATTGGGGGTGGATGAGATGCAGCTTGGCAGAGTTACATCCCCTGGCTTGCTCACAGACATCCAGTGATGAGCACAGGCATCAGCCCCAACAGCGGAGGGAGCTCCTTGTGAGGTAAGCTAAGGTCTCTATGAAGGGAAAGGGGGCTACACTGGCTCCACATCCTAGAAGAGCAGGAACATGATCTGTTTCCCTACCACATCCCTGTCCCAGGGCTTGTCACTCTTAGTTCAGATGCACACCGCAGTCTATCTACAGACCACAGTGTTACTGAGAGCCACAGAAAACACCTGTTTTGTGATTCTCCATGGAAGTGGTATTGGGGTGGAACTTCTTCACTCAGCCTCATACAAACAGCTTTATGGCTTGCCTGTTCTCTGATATGGTAACACTGCTGCATACTGTCGTGGGTAGGGGGAGGGTTCCAACTATCAGCCCATGTGGGTAGGTGTTAGTTGTGGTTGCATCAGCTGGTTGTGTTGGCCTGACCTCAGGCCCTGGGGAATGTGGTTAGGTGCTAGTAATGTTGAACCAAGCCAGGTAGTTCCCTAGTTCTTAGCCACTAGATGGCCCACTGGATGACACACTCAAGTCTTGAAGGGGTTGGACTGGGGTAGGGCTAACCCAGAGTTCAGCTGCTGGCTGCAATGGGAGGGGCAGACTGGTTCCTATGTCACTGGCAGAACTCTCAGGTAGGGGCAGGCAGAATACTCAGGCAGTGGGAGGCCAAGGTAAAATCAAAGGTCTGTGGGGGTTGGACTCTCAGAAGGGCTCTGGGCTGCAGCTGAAGGCCAGGGCAGGGCAGCTGCACTGTGTGGATCTTTCACTGGAGAAGGCAGGTCACCTTAAATGGACCAATGGAGACCGGAGCTGTGTGGCAAGTGACATGCTCAGATTTCCCTCCTACTGAAGTGGCACTGGATTTTGCTGTTGGGGGAATGCAAAAGGGTCAGGCTTCTTCACTCTCTCCATGACTCAGGGGTGATAGGAACAGAGGCAGTGACTGCTGGGAATTGAACTCACAGAAGAAAGCTGAGCCATGGCTCTAGAGCTCAGGCCGGGGCAGGATGGCTGAGTTGGGAACCTGTCACCAAAGCCAGCAGCCCCATTTGGCAGAGTAAGGGAGGCAGGGAGTCATGGAGTACATAGTCTGCCTTCTGCTCCTCTACACCTAGGCTGTGGTTATATGTATGTGCTGAAGACACATTTAAGCGGTTTAAGTATTCAACCTCCTTGTACCCTCCTGCACTGGTGGCAGAAACAGTGGTGTGGGTGGCTATCACAAAGGGCTTGCCGGTGACCTCTGAGAGTTGGGCTGTCCAAGGAATGTGGAGCCACGGCTGCAATGTTCAGGCAGTAGTGGGGCTGGTGTGCTGGGTGTCAGAAGCCTGCAAGCCTCATATGGCAGGAAGCAGCAGAGGCCTGGCGCTGTGGTCATGCAGTCTGCCTACTGCTTCTCCATACTTGGCTGTGATATCTGTACTGTAAGCACAGGCAAGCACCCAGGTTCCCCTTTACCTCCTTGGCCCGCTGCAGCAGGACAGAGACTACAACCATTGCAAAAGGCTTGTCAGTTACAATTGGGATTTATGAACTCAGAGGAAAGCAGCCACAGTGGGGATGGAGCATGTACACTGGGTGCCTAAGAAAGCAAGCATCATTTGGC
Organism: Pongo pygmaeus; assembly: GCF_028885625.2. Classification (NCBI taxonomy): domain Eukaryota; kingdom Metazoa; phylum Chordata; class Mammalia; order Primates; family Hominidae; genus Pongo; species Pongo pygmaeus. Next base: position 156,897,849 of record NC_072373.2, on the reverse strand, counting down.
GGGGGGCAGTAGAGATAGGGAGTCACATGATATGTAGTCTGGCTGCTCCTCCATACCATGGTTGCAGGATCTATCCTAGGGGTGCAAAATCTATCCTAGGGGTGCAAAAAAGGGCCTCTCTTTATAGCAAGGCTGCAGCAGCTAACACTGGGCCATTCAGGGAACAAAAGGCTGTGGGAGTCCCTGTTTGGCTAGTAGTGCCTTTGCTTTGATTTATTATTTAGAGTAGTTATTGATTTTGACAAAGTTGTGATAGTCTTAGTTTTATGTTTTTGATTTACTTCATTCAATTGTGATAGGAGAATGTACTTTGTATGATTTTAATCCATTAGTATTTATTGAAATGTTTTTATGGCCAAACCTATGTTCTATTCTGAAGACTAACCCATGTGTACTTGAGACAAAAGTATATTCTGCTGTCCTTGGGTGAACTGTCTATAGTTATCTTTTGGGACCAGTTGATTTACACAATTGTTCGCGTTTTCCATTCTTTATTGATCTTCTGACTAGGTATTATATCCACTATTGAAAGTACAGTATTTTAGTCCTCAACTATTATTTCTGAATTTCCAATTTCTCTGTTTTTCTTATGTGAGGTTTATTTAAGATATTTTGGGACTCTTATTAAGTGTATATATATATTTATAATTACTCTATAATCTTGTGGATGACCTTTTCTTTAAGTGTCCCTCTTTATTTGTAGGAACATTTGTTTGTTTTCAAGTCTATTTTTTTCTGATATTTATATAACCAATTAATAGGCATTTTAGTTCTTATTCTTGAGGTTTCCATGATATACTCTTTCTGTGTGTTCAACTTGAATTTCTTAATCAAAAATTTGTATTTTGTAGAGAGTATATATCAAAACTTTTATTTAAATTTAAACTGACAATTTCTGACTTTTTATTAGAGTGCTAACTCATTCATATTTATGGTTATTATTTATACAATTAGATTATATTTGCCATTTTAGTTTGTTTTATTCATGCCACATGTCTCTTTTCTTCCTCTATTTTTCTTTTACTGCCTTCAACTGAATTAACTGAACATTTTTTACTTTAAATTTTTAAATATTTTTTATCATACCTTAAGTTTTAGGGTACATGTGCACAACGTGCAGGTTTGTTACATATATATACCTGTGCCATGTTGGTGTGCTGCACCCATTAACTCGTTATTTAACATTAGGTATATCTCCTAATGCAATCCCTCCCTCCTCCCCTCACCCCACAACAGGCCCCAGTGTGTGATGTTCCCCTTCCTGTGTCCATGTGCTCTCATTATTCAATTCCAACCTATAAGTGAGAACACACAGTGTTTGGTTTTTTGTCCTTGCGACAGTTTGCTGAGAATGATGGTTTCCAGCTTCATCCATATCCCTACAAAGGACATGAACTCATCATTTTTTATGGCTGCATAGTATTCCATGGTGTATATGTGCCACATTTTCTTAATCCAGTCTATCATTGTTGGACATTTGGGTTGGTTCCAAGTCTTTGCTGTTGTGAATAGTGCCGCAATAAACATGAGTGTGCATGTGTCTTTATAGCAGCATGATTTATAATCCTTTGGGTATATACCCAGTAATGGGATGGCTGGGTCAAATGGTATTTCTCATTCTAGATCCCTGAGGAATCACCACACGGACTTCCACAATGGTTGAACTAGTTTACAGTCCCACCAACAGTGTAAAAGTGTTCCTATTTCTCCACATCCTCTCCAGCACCTGTTGTTCCTGACTTTTTAATGATCGCCATTCTAACAGGTATGAGATGGTATCTCATTGTGGTTTTGATTTGCATTTCTCTGATGGCCAGTGATAATGAGCATTTTTTCATTTGTCTTTTGGCTGCAGAAATGTCTTCTTTTGAGAAGTGTCTCTTCATATCCTTTGCCCACTTGTTGATGGGGTTGTTTTTTTCTTGTAAATTTGTTTGAGTTCATTGTAGATTCTGGATATTAGCCCTTTGTCAGATGAGTAGATTGCAAAAATTTTCTCCCGTTCTGTAGGTTGCCTGTTCACTCTGATGGTAGTTTCTTTTGCTGTGCAGAAGCTCTTTGGTTTAATTAGATCCCATTTGTCAATTTTGACTTTTGTTGCCATTGCTTTTGGTGCTTTAGACATGAAGTCCTTGCCCATGCCTATGTCCTGAATGGTAATGCCTAGGTTTTCTTCTAGGGTTTTTATGGTTTTAGGTCTAACATTTCAATCTTTAATCCATCTTGAATTAATTTTAGTATAAGGTGTAAGGAAGGGATCCAGTTTCAGCTTTCTACATATGGCTAGCCAGTTTTCCCAGCACCATTTATTAAATAGGGAATCCTTTCCCCATTTCTTGTTTTTGTCAGATTTGTCAAAGATCAAATAGTTGTAGATATGTGGCATTAATTTTGAGGGCTCTGTTCTGTTCCATTGGTCTATATCTCTGTTTTGGTACCAGTACCATGCTGTTTTGGTTACTGTAGCATTGTAATATAGTTTGAAGTCAGGTGGCGTGATGCCTCCAGCTTTGTTCTTTTGGCTTAGGATTATCTTGGCAATGTGGGCTGTTTTTTAGTTCCATATGAACTTTAAAGTAGTTTTTTTCCAATTCTGTGAAGAAAGTCATTGGTAGCTTGATGGGGATGGCATTGAATCTATAAATTGTCTTGGGCAGTATGGCCATTTTCATGATATTGATTCTTCCTATTCATGAGATGGAATGTTCTTCCATTTGTTTGTATCCTCTTTTATTTCATTGAGCAGTTGTTTGTAGTTCTCCTTGAAGAGGTCCTTCACATCCCTTGTGAGTTGTATTCCTAGGTATTTTATTCTCTTTGAAGCAATTGTGAATGGGAGTTCACTCAGGATTTGGCTGTCTGTCTGTCTGTCATTGGTGTATAAGAATGCTTGTGATTTTTGCACATTGATTTTGTATCCGAAGACTTTGCTGAAGTTGCTTATCAGCTTAAGGAGATTTTGGGCTCAGACGATTGGGTTTTCTAGATATACAATCATGTCATCTGCAAACAGGGACAATTTGACTTCCTCTTTTCCTAATTGAATACCCTTCATTTCTTTCTCCTGCCTGATTGCTCTGGCCAGAACTTCCAACACTATGTTGAATAGGAGTGGTGAGAGAGGGCATCCCTGTCTTGTGCCAGTTTTCAAAGGGAATGCTTCCAGTTTTTGCCCATTCAGTATGATATTGGCTGTGGGTTTGTCATAAATAGCTCTTATTATTTTGAAATACCTCCCATCAATACCTAATTTATTGAGAGTTTTTAGCATGAAGGGCTGTTGGATTTTGTCAAAGGCCTTTTCTGCATCTATTGAGATAATCATGTGGTTTTTGTCGTTGGTTCTGTTTATATGCTGGATTACATTTATTGATTTGCATATGTTGAACCAGCCTTGCATCCCAGGGATGAAGCCCACTTGATCACTGCGGATAAGCTTTTTGATGTGCTGCTGGATTCAGTTTGCCAGTATTTTATTGAGGATTTTTGCATCGATGTTCATCAGGGATATCAGTCTAAAATTCTCTTTTTTTGTTGTGTCTCTGCCAAGCTTTGGTATCAGGATGATGCTGGCCTCATAAAATGAGTTAGGGAGGATTACCTCTTTTTCTATTGATTGGAATAGTATCAGAAGGAATGGTACCTGCTCCTCCTTGTACCTCTGGTAGAATTCAGCTGTGAATCCATCTGGTCCTGCACTTTTTTTGGTTGGCAAGCTATTAATTATTGCCTCAATTTCAGAGTCTGTTATTGGTCTATTCAGAGATTCAACTTCTTCCTGGTTTAGTCTTGGGAGAGTGTATGTGTCGAGGAATTTATCCATTTCTTTAGATTTTCTAATTTATTTGCATAGAGGTGTTTATAGTATTCTCTTATGGTAGTTTGTATTTCTGTGGGATCGGTGGTGATATCCCCTTTTTCATTTTTTATTGTGTCTATTTGATTCTTCTCTCTTTTCGTCTTTATTAGTCTTGCTAGTGGTCTATCAATTTTGTTGATCTTTTCAAAAAACCAGCACCTGGATTGATTTTTTGAAGGGTTTTTTATGTCTCTATTTCCTTCAGTTCTGCTCTGATCTTAGTTATTTCTTACCTTCTGCTAGCTTTTGAATGTGTTTGCTCTTGCTTCTCTAGTTCTTTTAATTGTGATGTTAGGGTGTCAATTTTAGATCTTTCCTGCTTTCTCTTGTGGGCATTTAGTGCTATAAATTTCCCTCTACACACTGCTTTGAATGTGTCCCAGAGATTCTGGTATGTTGTGTCTTTGTTCTCGTTGGTTTCAAAGAACATCTTTATTTCTGCCTTCATTTCATTATGTAGCCAGTAGTCATTCAGGAGCAGGTTGTTTCAGTTTCCATGTAGTTGAGCAGTTTTGAGTGAGTTTCTTAATCCTGAGTTCTAGTTTGATTGCACTGTGGTTCTGAGAGACAGTTTGTTATAATTTCTGTTCTTTTACATTTGCTGAGGAGTGCTTTACTTCCAACTATGTGGTCAATTTTGGAATAGGTGCAGTGTGGTGCTGAAAAGAATGTCTATTCTGTTGATTTGGGGTGGAGAGTTCTGTAGATGTCTATTAGGTCTGCTTGGTGCAGAGCTGAGTTCAATTCCTGGATATCCTTGTTAACTTTCTGTCTTGTTGATCTGTCTAATGTTGACAGTGGGGTGTTAAAGTCTCCCATTATTATTGTGTGGGAGTCTAGGTCTCTTTGTAGGTCTCTAAGGACTTGCTTTATGAATCTGGGTGCTCCTGTATTGGGTGCGTGTATATTTAGGATAGTTAGCTCTTCTTGTTGAATTGATTCCTTTACCATTATGTAATGAGCTGCTTTGTCTCTTGTGATCTTTGTTGGTTTAAAGTCTGTTTTATCAGAGACTAGGATTGCAACCCCTGCCTTTTTTTGTTTTCCATTTGCTTGGTATATCTTCCTCCATCCCTTTATTTTGAGCCTATGTGTGTCTTTGCACATGAGATGGGTTTCCTGAATACAGCACACTGACGGGTCGTGACTCTTTATCCAATTTGCCAGTCTGTGTCTTTTAGTTGGAGCATTTAGCCCATTTACATTTAAGGTTAATATTGTTATGTGTGAATTTGATCCTGTCATTATGATGTTAGCTGGTTATTTTGCTCGTTAGTTGTTGCAGTTTCTTCCTAGCCTCAATGGTCTTTACAATTGGGCATGTTTTTGCAGTGGCTGGTACCTGTTGTTCCTTTCCATGTTTAGTGCTTCCTTCAGGAGCTTTTAGGGCAGACCTGGTGGCGACAAAATCTGTCAGCATTTGCTTGTCTGTAAAGGACTGTATTTCTCCTTCACTTATGAAGCTTAGTTTGGCTGGATATGAAATTCTGGGTTGAAAATTCTTTTCTTTAAGAATGTTGAATATTGGCCCCCACTGTCTTCTGGCTTGTAGAGTTTCTGCCAAGAGATCAGCTGTTAGTCTGTGTCTTTTCTTCCTCTATTTTTCTTTTACTGCCTTCAATTGAATTAACTGAACATTTTTTACTTTAACATTTTAATTTTTAAAAATATTTTTTCTATATATTCATTGACTTATTTTAAGTGATTGCTCTTAGGCTTACCAAATGCACCATAACTTATAATAATCTAATTTGATGTATACTAACTTAATTCTAGTGACATATAAACTATCATTCCTGTATAGCTCAATTTTCCATTATTTCTGTTAAATATTATATATAGATATCTGAAACCCAAATTTAAATTGCTATAATTGTTCTTTATATGATTTTACAATTATGTCATTTAAAGAAGCTGAGAGAAGAAAGTCAAACAAGTGTATACTTATAGAGTTTCTAATATTCACATTCATCTTTACAATTTCTGGTTCTCTTTGTTTCTGTAGATTATAATTCGAGTCTGGTGTCATTTTCTTACTTCAATACAGCTTTGTCTCTTCTCACCTCATTTGTGCAATTATTGTAAATTATATTACATTTATATATGTTATGGTTCTAACAATGTGATTATGTACATTTTATGTACAATTGTTTTAAATATCTGCTAAGAAATGTATGTTTATCATTTATAATTACATAAATACCTTGAACAATGTTTTCACATAGTTTTAATAGACACTCTATTATCTCTTATTTATTTTATTTATTTATTTTTTTAGACGGAGTCTTGCTCTGTCACCCAGGCTGGAGTGCAATGGCACAATCTCCGCTCACTGCAAGCTCCACCTCTAGGGTTTATGCCATTCTCCTGCCTCAGCCTCCTGAGTAGCTGGGACTACAGGCACCCGCTACCACGCCTGGCTAATTTTTTTGTAATTTTAGTAGAGACAGAGTTTCACTGTGTAAGCCAGGATGGTCTCGATCTCCTGACCTCGTGATCCACCTGCCTTGGCCTCCCAAAGTGCTGGGATTACAGGCCTCAGCCACCGCACCCAGCCTATTATCTCTTATTTTAAACATGTATAACATTTTTAATTATTTGTGGTAAGACAGGACTACTAGAAATAAACTTTCCCTTTATTTATTTATTTTTTGACTGTCTTTAGTTTGCCTTCATTTTTGACAGATGATTTTGTTGAATATAAAGAATATAAGATTTCTGGTTTACAATGTGTTATATTTTACTCTGTTAACTATGTCATCCTATTGCCCTCAGGCTTTCATTGCTTCTAATTAAAAGTCAGCTGTCAATTTTTTTGGGTTTTCCATCTTCATAGTGAGCCATTTTTTTTCTGTTGCTGCTTTCAAGGATTATTGTCTTTTATCATTTTTTTCAATGATATATCTGGTTTTCTATCCATTTGTATTTACCCTTCTTTGTGCTATTTGGGCATTATATGCACATATTCATGTTTTTAAATCAAATTTAAAAAGTGTTCAGCCATTATTTCTTAAATATTTTTTCACTCCTTTCTCTCTTCTCTTGATACTCCTATTACTTCAAATGATGGTGTACAAAATTTTGTCTCACAGGTCTGTAAAGAACACGTTTTTAAATTCTTTTTTTCTGTTTTCTTTTTTTTAATTTTAGATTGAAAAATCTTCATTGACCTATACTTTCTGCTAAAAATAATTCCCTCACTTTTATTAATCTGAAAAATGCTTGAGAAGAAATTAACATTTCTTATCTTTATTTTTCAAACATAATTTTCAACCAAGATTCTTGGTCGATTTTTTTTCCTTCACCACTTTGAATATGTCACCTCACTTCCTTCTGGCACTCATTTTATCTGATGAAAAATTAGCTTTTAATCTTATTGAGGTTGTATTGCACACAGTCCCTTTTGTGAAGCTTCCAAAATTTTTAAAAATTTATCTTTCAATATATTTGCTATGATATGTTTGGGTGTGAATTTCTTTATTTTTGTGCTAATCCTATGTCTTCCACTTTTTTGAAGTTAACAGTTGTGTCAAATTTGGGAAATTTTTGGTCATTAATTCTACAAATTTTTGGTTGCTTTTTCTCTGTCTCTTCTGTTGTTCTCATTTCATATATGCTATTGCTTCGAATTATACTCATATTTATCTAAGTCTTTGCTCATTTTTCCTTTTCTGTTATTTGCATTGCATTATGTCTATTGACTTATTGTCTAGTTTCCTAATTCTCTCTTTACTAATTCAAATCTGTTGAATCCCACGAGTGAATTTTTCATTTCAATTGTTGCAATTTTCAACTCTGAAATTTTAATTTTGTTCTTTTAAAAAATATATGCATTGACATTTTATATTTAATATGACATTATTATTTTACCTTTCCTTAACTTTATAAACACATATAGGTGTCTGTATATACACCTATATAGATACCTATATATATTTCAATACGATATATATAATACCTATATATATTTATACTATACACAATAATATATATACTATAATACCTATATATGTTTATAAAGATGATGGAAGTATAATAATAATATACCTATATACTTATATGGTTATATCATTATATAGGTATATAATCATAATATAACTATGCATATATATATATATATAGGCATTTTTTATTGCCTACTTTTTTCACCATATCTACAGGTTACATTTTCTTTTATCTGAAGGTCTTAAAATTAATAGTAAAAAACTGGACATTTTAGATAACATATTGTGTTAATTCTGAATATTGATTCTCCTCCCTGCCCATTCCTGGGCCTATTATAGTTGTTGTTTGCTTGTTTATTTGTTTATTGACTTGACTGCAATATTTCAATGAAGTGTATTTCCTTCATAATGTGAAGCCTCTGATGGTGCTTCTCATAGTGCACAGCCTTGAGCTTGTGCACAGTTACTCTGGGACTATATAGATTTTATAATTATTCCTAATTGACTCCTTCTCAAATTTCTCCAGTTAGCTCTCTGCCACTTTTGGTTTCATACCCAGCTTTTAGGCTCCATTAATTGCTGAATGATTGCTCTGTTGTTTTTGACTCTTCTGGGGCATAAATTGCTCTAAATCCAAACCAACTAAATTGGGTATTTCTTACATTAGTAGTTTTAGAGACCTATCTATGATTTTTTTTTTTTTCTGACCCTTGGAGACTTCGTAGCTGTGTATCTCCCTGATTCTTCTGGTAACCTAGTTGGCCTAATATTTAGTTTCTCTCATTTAACTTTCCAGACTTTTCTTAATTGCTTATCACCAAAACCTTTATTGCTTTTAAGAATTCCTTTGGGGTTAAATATCCCAACCTTCTGTTTAAAACAAAAAAGTCTGCTCTCTTATCTTTGGAATTATCTGTTTCAATGGCTTGACTCTTTCCATTAAAAAAAAATAAGCAAATGAGCTACTGATCTGAAGCTAAGGTCAAGAACAGAGTCCCACTTCTCTTAGAGTGACACATGTGGCATATAAACAGGGTGCTGGGCAAAGTGGTGGTCTCTGGTATTCCTGACTTGCCTCTTCCAGGGTAAATTCTCCAACTGATAAATGAATTAAAGTGATGTCAATCAAATACCAATTTTACTCCTCCAAGCTAGAGTAGAGCCTTTGCTATATATTTTAGTATGAGAGAGGAAAGGTGTTTTAGAGTTTTTGGCTTTGCTTGCCTGGAATTTAACCTGTGGGACACAGAGCTGAGGTGGATGAGAAATGTTAGTGACCTGCCCCTCCAAGTGTTAATTATTAGCCCATTACTAGATGTTGGGGATAAAGGGCACAACATTTTATTGGTCACACACCTAACTGGAGTAGAGCTTCTGCCACTTTGAGGTGGGATTGAGAGAGGGACTTCTTGTGGTTCAAGTCCCACAGATTCTTGCTCTCTTTACAAGGCTTAATATATTTTTGAAGTAAATGTTTCTTCATTTACTGTATGACCTCAGGATAGTTTCTAGAGATTTTAAATGGCTGTCTTTTATATCATTTTCACCTTCTATGGTTGTTTCACTAGTGAGAAGTTTCATAAAATTTTCCATACCGCCATTCCAGAGGTGGATTCAGCTTCAATGCATTTCTTAAAAGTCTACTACACTAAATAGGGAATTTTATCTAACATATTTTAACATTGTACTTGTTTTTTAAAAACTAAAGCTGTCAAATTAACTCAAATTTAAAATTGAAATAAAAGATTGTCAAATTTTTTATCAGAAATTATTTATCAAAAGAATTACGCTATGGACTGAATGTTTGTGTTTCCCCTTAAATTTATATGTTGAAACCCCAATCCCCAGTAGGATGGGATGGTATTGGATATGGGATCTTTAGAAGGAAAATTAATTTATGAAGGCTGAACCCTCATGATAGAATTAGTACTCCTCAACCTCTCTCTCTCTTTCTCTCTCTCTCTCCCCCTCCCTCCCTCCTTCCCTCTCTCCCTTTCTGTCTGTGCTCTTCACTATGTGAAGACACAGCAAAAAGATGGCCATATACAAACCAAGAAAAAGCAGAGGGCTCTTATCAGAACCTGACCATACTGGCACCTTGATCTCAGAAATCCAGCCTTCAGAACCATAAGAAATAAAATGGTATTGTTTAAGCTACTATGTGTATGGTAATTTGTTATAGCAGCCCTAACTGAGACAAATGGAAATAGAATGGAGTAGCTAAAGGCAGTCCAATAATTTTACTGAAAACTATTAGAAAATTCAGATGGCTTCTAAAAGTTATCTGTTCTAAGGCATCAGTTACCTGTTGAAGCAGCAAAGCCTAAGGTTGCTGAGTTTTGAGAGATTAAAAGAAATAAGAGAAGTGAAGTAATGGGGTTCTTTAATTTGGTCATTTGCTGATTTTATAGGATCAACATCTTGTCTAGACAGAGAAATATTGATGGAGATCAGAAAATTTATTAGAGTATTTGAAGGTCTTGTGGGACTGGAGAGACAACATTGGACACTTAAGTGGACAAATCTGACACATAATAGAGAACTGAGACTATCATTGTATTTTTTAAAAATAGTAGCTTTTGACAAACTGCAAAGGTTGCACAGTGGAGAAAAAAGTTTTTTCAACAAATGGTTCTGAATCCATGAAATATCTATATATGTTTTTAAAGTGAGCTTGAATCCATAACATTGTACCACATAAAACATTAAAGCAAGATGTGTCATAAACATAAAAGTAACTCATAATTATACATTTTCTAAGAGAAAATATGGCAAAAAATGTATTTTTGTTAGGTAAAGAAATATCTTAGATAGTATGATAAAAGCATGAGCGTACAAGTAAGTTAGACTTAATCAAAGTAAAAACTTCTCTTTCAGACATGCATGAGGAGAATAATAAGAAAAGCCACACCTTGGAAAAAATATTTCAAAATATATCTCATTACAAACTGATACTCAAAATTTAAAAACAGCTTTCTAAACTCAATAAAAATAAAACAAATTATTTTAAAATTGAGTAAAATATTTGAATAAACTCTTTACCATAAAGACAGGTGGATGGCAAATAAGCCATCAAGAGATGCTGAGTCATTACAGAAATACACATTAAACACAAAGTGAGATAGTACTGCACACATATTAGAGAAGCTAAAAGTTAAAAGACTGTTGATATTAGGTTGTAATAAGGTGAAGAAAATTGGAACTCATACACTTCATGTGGGAATGTGAAGTGGTAAAAGCACTTTTGAAAAGCAATGTTTTGTGTTTGACACAAAAAGTGATAATAATTTTAAAAACAGACTATATTAAGATTATAATTTCTTTTCACCTAAAGATATACCATTTAGACAATGAAATGGAAAACCAGAAAATAGTAGAAGATATTTGCAATAAATATACCTGATAAAGATATTATATTGAAAAAATATAGAGGTCCTATAAGTCAATAAGAAAAAGCCAAATACAAAAATGTGCAAGTGACTTACACAGAAATGTTATACTAGACATCAAAAAGGAAAAAAATGCACTACTTCATTCATCGTTATACAAATTCATAACATAATGCCAATATATACTCCCAGAATGGCAAAAATGAAAAAGAAGGCAGTTACTATAATTTTTCAGTGGGAATGTTGAACAACTAGAGCTAACATAATGTGTTGACTGAAAGCAAAGTGTTTTACAACCTTTGGGAAAATTCATTTTTTTTTTTTTTATTTTAAAGCCAAACATAACTCTTAGGCATATACCTATTAGAAATGCATACATATGTTTGGCTGGGCGCAGTGGCTCACGCTTGTAATACCAGCACTTTGGGAGGCTGAGGCGGGCGGATCACGAGGTCAGGAGATCGAGACCATCCTGGCTAACATGGTGAAACCCCGTCTCTACTAAAAATACAAAAAAAATTAGCCAGCCATGGTGGTGGGCGCCTGTAGTTCCAGCTACTCAGGAGGCTGAGGCCCGAGAATGGCGTGAACCCGGGAGGCAAAGCTTTCAGTGAACCGAATTCATCAAAAAGGAGATCATACTGGATAACCTTAATCAGATGAGCCCTTTAAAAGAGAATCCAGACATTCCCTGTAGAGAAAGATTTGAAAGTAGAGTTTCTCCCACTGCCCTAGAAGAAACCAGTAACAATATTGTGAACTCCCTATGAAGGGGGCCATGGTACAAGCAACTGAAGGAGGCCTCTAGAAAGTAAGAGTGATCTTCAGTGGACAGCCAATCAATAAACAATAATTTTAGTCCTACAACCACGTGAAAGAGGACTCTGAGCTGCAGATGGAATGCAGCCATAACTAAAGCATTGCTTGTAGCCTGGTGAGATTCTGAGTAGTGGATCAAACTAACTATACCCAAACTCCCAACACACAGTGATTATGAGATAATGAATTTGTCTTATTTAACATCAATTAGTTTATTGTAATTTGTTACACAGAAATAAAAAATGAATACAGAAAATTAGGATAATGGTTCCATTTGGTGAGCGGGAGGGGATTACTGGGAAAGAAATCTAGTGGAGCTTCTGAAATGCTAGTAATGTTCTGTTTCTTGAGTTTGGTATTATATAAATAAATATTGACTTTGTAGAAATCCATCAACTAGATACTTTTAATATATACAGTCTTAGGTATGCTCTATATTAATCTCTAAAAAAGAGATATATAAAGAAAAAATGAAAACCGAATGAACCATCAATATACATTGCATTGTTTTATGTGCAGAATAATTTTAATACATATATGAATAAAACTACATATTCAATAACTTCATAAATTTAGTTTTAATGGTTGTTAAAATGGCTACATTTCTCAATTAATCTTTTCCTAAAGGTTTTCAGTCCTGCTATAATTTTTCTCTTTTTTCAGTCCTGTTTCAATTTGTATTCCATTTTTTCTTCCAAATATGGCAAAAAATAAGACAAATAATAAAACTACAGCTAATTTTTTAATAAAATATCACCACTCCTGTGATTAAAATACACTGTATATTTATATATTTTAAGTACCAATTAACACTATTGCCTTTCCATTTCAACTTTGCCAACAATATTGATAATTTTAGAAATGGCTCAAGGAAACTTTATGTGAAAAAGGGTTGCTCTATGTGGTTGGCTCTGAATAAATTTTTCCCACTCCCTTTTGAAAGCTTCACTAACAAGATATAAATTCTCCATTTTCGACATCTTACTGGCTAGTCTTGTGTTTTTGTTACTGAATGTACTATATTTTATACATGATATAACACTTTCAGTACTAGTGTTTAATTTTCTAATATTGAGTGTTTTTCCCTTCTGCTTTCATGTGTTTTAAATAAATGTGATGTATTCTGGGAATCAATATTTTTATACTATCTTACAATCTATGATGATCACAAATCTGAAATTTGAATAGACACTTTTAGCTCTTGGCCATTTTAAGACATTAAAGCTCATTAGCAATCATTTGTCTACATGAACTACTTTGTCCATAGCAAAACTGAGATCAAATAAATGGTAGGAAACCTGCCTAAAATCTTCCTGCTCTTCACACTAATTTGAATATGTCATCAGTTTTTACTAACAGACTTGATATGATGGTAAAGAAAGATATTAAAAGAAAGGCTAAGTTGAAATATGTACATTAGCAGATGTTTGTTTATTCAATTGCCAGTGATTTCTAAAATTAAATAGCTTTATTTTTAAATAATTCCAAGTGATGCATATTATTTCTTTTAAATAATTAGAAATAATTGCTTTTGATTGACAAATTATGATTATATACATCTATAGGATACAATGTGATGTTTTCCTATATGTATACAATGTGGAATGAATAAATTAAGCTAACTAACACATATATCACCTCGCTTACTTTTGATTTTTTTATGATGAGACATTTGAAATTTACTCTCAGTTATTTTGAAATATATAGTACACTATTATTGACTATAGTACTCTGCTGTGAAAATATCTGAAAATCTGTTTCACCTGTCTGAAATATTATACCTTTTTATCAACAACTCTCCTTTTCCTCTCTCTCTAATCCCCCAGCCTCTGGTAAACATCATTCTACTTTTTACTTCTATGAGTTTAACTTTATTAGATTCCACAAATAAATGAGATTCTGCAATATTTCTTTCTGTTCTTATCTTATTTCACTTAGCATAATGTCCTCTAGATTCTTTCATTTCATCACAAATGATAGAATTTTTCTATTTCTTAAGGCTGAAGAGTATCTCATCATGTATAATGTATCACATTTGTAATACATTTATTCATTGATGGACATATAGGTTGATTCTATATTTTGGGTCATGTGAATAGTGCTGTAATGGACATGGGAGTGCAGATATACCTTCAACATAATATTTCAGTTCATTTGAATGTATGTCCAAAAGTGAGATAACTGGATTATAGGATACTTCAGTTTTCACTTTTTTGAGGAACCTTCATACCATTTTCCATAATGACTGTATCCATGTATATTCTGACCAACAATATATAAGAGTTTTCCTCATATTCTCTCCAATATTTGTTATCTTTCATCTTTTTGATGACAGCCATTCTAACAGGTATGAAGTTATATCTTGTGGTTTTAATTTTCATTTCCCTAATGATTAGTGATGCAGAGTACCTTTTTATGTAACCATTCGCCAATTATATGTCTTCTTTTGAGAAATGTCTGTTTAGCTTTTTTGCCCACTTTTCAATTATTTTTTTTCTTGCTATTGAGGTGTTTGAGTTCCTGTGATAGTCTGTTCTTGTGTTGCTATAAAGAAATAACTGAATCTGGGTAATTTATAAAGAAAAGAGGTTTAATTGCTCATGGTTCTGCAGGCTGTATAGGAAATATAGTAGTATAAATTTAATATAATATAAATATATATTTATATGATTTAATATAATATAATATTGAGTTTCAGCATATACGTCTTTAGGAACAGAGATGTTCCCATTCTTAGTAATTCCATGGAAGAAACTTGGATTGGAGGAATCTAGAAGAATTCAGGATCTAATCCAGTTGACAGGTAGATAACAGGTGTTATAGCTTTTCTTTAGAAACATATTTATTTTTTCTCCATAGTCATCCTGATTTCTACCAAAGATAATCGGAGTAAGACAAATTTGTTTGTACAATTAGTTAGGTCTCATCAATTTTTTTCTTATTATTTACATACATGCAGCCAGAATAGCAATTTGCCACATCATAATTTCAGTTTTAAAAATCTCCTTGAGGCTAGGCAGCAAAACCAAGGCAGAATTCAGATTTTACCTAAAGTCTTGAGGATTCTGTACCTGCTAGGAAGTGATAATTACTTACTATAAGGCTGTGAAATATGAAAGCCAGTCTTTCTATGCACATTCTCAAATATGATATTCATATTGAAGCTTTGGTAATATAACCAATGTTTTAAATTGTATCGCATTATGAAGAAAAGGCAAAGTTTTATTAACTTATACAAATAACTATATCGCCATTAAAATAAAGTATACTCATGAATAGCTTCCAGGTTGGGGAGAAATAAAGCAAAATATACATATTTTCACATTTTCTCATAAAAGTTTACTTCACCTAATTGCTGTTAAACCATGGAAAGCTTAAGAGAAAAAGTCTTTTTCTTCCTAAATGTGGAAAACAAAGCATTGAAGAGAACAACCAAAAATGTTTCTTAAAAAAAGTCATGAAACATTGTGTTCATCAGATACTTAATCTCTTGTAATTAATTTTTGCCCTGTTTTATCTTGATTAGTAGTTTAACGAATTCATTGGTTTCTTCATTAGAGTTTTGAAGCATATTTATTTAGTTCATTAATATTAAAGTTATTAGAAACGTGTTTAAGAGCACTTGTTAGAGTCTTTTTCTATGAATCTGGTTGCAAGTGCTTTTAAAGAACTATCAAAATAGTAGGTGGCAGAGACAGAATAGCCATGGTTAAGAATGTGTTGAAAGCTTATTATAACCAAAAACTGACAAGGAAATTTGGCTACTTTTGTGACATAAAAAATAATAGACAAACTGGTAACTACAAAGTTTTTAGAAATTTTATGCAATTTTTGAACATTCATTTTTTAACTTACCCATAAATGTAAGTGAAAGACCTAACATCATCTATTATTTGACAATGATTTACATTTTACTCAACATCTAAAATAAGCCTTTTTTTTTTTTCTTTGAGACAGAGTCTTGCTCTGTCACCAAGGCTGGAGTGCAGTGGCAGCATCTCAGCTCACTGCAACCTCCGCCTCCCGGGTTCAAGTAATTCTCCTGCCTCAGCCTCCCAAGTAGCTGGGACTACAGGCGACC
Organism: Pongo pygmaeus; assembly: GCF_028885625.2. Taxonomy (NCBI): domain Eukaryota; kingdom Metazoa; phylum Chordata; class Mammalia; order Primates; family Hominidae; genus Pongo; species Pongo pygmaeus. The sequence goes on along the minus strand of NC_072373.2, from coordinate 156,881,757 downwards.
ACCACTACAGCTGGCTAATTTTTGTATTTTTAGTACAAAAATACCTGTTGGCCAGGCTGGTCTCGAACTCCTGACCTCGTGATCCACATGCCTTGGCCTCCCAAAGTGCTGGGATTACAGGTGTTAGCCACTGCGTCCACCCTAAAATAAGGCTGCTTTAGCTGAATATCTCTACTTTAGAAACCTTTGAGAAGCTCTAGGGCTTCCTGGATTTTCCTTTTGGGAAAAAATCCCAAAGTTATTTTGAGGTCAAGAATACTTAATTGAGACTTTGATTTTGGAGAATTTCACTAAATATGTCAAAGGATTCAAAACACTTGATCAAACTAGGATCACAGGTCACTATGACATAATAGTAATGCTGTTAACCAGAGTAATAATCAAAGACTTCAAAAGCAATCAAAATACTACATAGGTGTAACAAACAAACACACACAAAACCTTAACCCTTTCAAAGCTTATTTTTTCTAAGTAATCAAAAACTGTAATAAATAAAAGAAGAAATTACCTGTTTAAAATGTAAAATATGTTTCCTTGACCAGTTACAAAAAAAAGTAAAGAAAAACTTCCTGAAGTGTAATTGATTCTCCTAATGAAAAGTCCATTTAGATAACCTGGAAGTCAAACTTGATGAAATGTACTTGAACTTAATCAGACACAGGAAGAGTTTGTGTCCAAAGTTATAAGTGTCCACCATATAATAGAAGAATTTAAACACAAAAACTAGTACCTTGAGCAGGGGAATACATGGCTTTTATAAATCCCACAGGAAGATTTCTAGTTACGTGGAACAACAAATCAAGAAAAGTAAAGAGTACAGAATAAAATTATACCGAAGGAAAATGTTTTTCCAGTCCTTCAAGAATGAGCATTTTAGTGTCAGGCCCTAACTACAGAGTTGGAACTGAAGAAAATAGTTACAAGAGCTGACAAAAACAAACAAACAAACACATTAAAACATTATTACTCCAACCAAGGAAAATGTGTATACCCTTGAGGAAAGAAGGACCTGAGACAATGATGCATGACCTGCAAATTACATGCTGTGAGATATGGCAAAAGTTGAACTTCTGAGATATGAAGCTGAGAAGTTTTAAGAGCAAAACCTTACCTTGATAAATAAAATCACCATTCTAAATGAAGAAGATAACACTTGTGGCCAGGAATTGGGGAGACTAAATGGAGACTGTAAAAGAGAAGAAAAAAATTGCTTTAGAAAATGATTGAACAGTTAAAGAAAGTGATTTCAGAATTAAAACCTCTTGCAAATTTTACAAAGAGCGAATCAATAATTCAAGAAAACCTTGTTGTTCTAACATAGAGAACTAAAACTCTGGTTTTATATTAGTGCATTTTAAATATTAGAGCTCAGTATTTTAAAAGACTTATAAATAATTCCCTTCTAATTATACTTAACTTGATCAAACACAACATCTTTTTTTCATAAATTCATCCTTCAGAAACCTTTCATGACTTAGACCATCCACAACGTACTTATACCTTATGCTTTGTCCTGTATTTCCTCTTTCTTTAATAACCAGTCATTTTACATTTGGAAAAAATTTACTTTTATTTTTCCTTTATCATTTCAAGAGAAAAGGAAAATAAATTTCACTTCTTACTTTTTGCTCTTTGCTTTTTAACTTTCGTTATCTCAAATGCATCTTCATACTTATAACTTACTTTACATCTCTCTCCCTCTTAGTTACTGATTTCTGTTGTTTCTATTTCTTTTCTAAATTTACTTTTTGAAATGGCTTTTAAATAATGATATGGTTTGGCACCCAAATGTCATCTCTCATGTTGTGGGAGGCACCCGGTGGGGGGTAATTGAATCATGGGGGTAGGCCTTTCCCATGCTACTCTTGTGATAGTGAATAAGTCTCATGAGATATGATGGTTATAAAAAGGGGAGTTTGCCTGCACAAGTGCTCCTTTCTTTGCCTGCCACCATCCATGTGAGATTTGACTTGCTCCTCCTTGCCTTTCACCACGATTGTGAGACTTACCCACCCACATGAAACTGTAAGTCTGATTAAACCTCTTCCTTTTATAAATTGCCCAGTCTCAGGTATGTCTTTATCAGCAGTATGAAAATGGACTAATACAGTACATTGGTACCAGTACAGTGAAGTGCTGCTGAAAAGATACTTGACTATGTGGAGGCAACTTTGGAACCGGGTAACAGGAAGAGGTTGGAACAGTTTGGAGGGCTCAGAAGAAGACAGGAAAATGTGGGAAAGTTTGGAACTTCCTAGAGACTTGTTGAATGGCTTTGACCAAAAGCCTGATAGCAATATGGACAATAAGGTCCAGACTGAGGTGGTCTCAGATGGAGATGAAGAACTTGTTGGGAACTGGAGCAAAGGTGACCCTTGTTATGTTTTAGCAAAGAGACTGAGGCATTTTGCTCTTGCCCTAGAGATTTTTGGAACTTTGAACTTGAGAGAGATGATTTAGAGTATCTGGCAGAAGAAATTTTTAAGCAGCAAAGTATTTAAGAGGTGACTAGGGTGCTGTTAAAGGAGTTCAGATTTAAAGGGAAGCTGAGCATAAAAGTTTGGAAAATTTGCAGCCTGATAATGCAATTGAAAAGAAAAGCCCATTTTCTGAGGAGAAATTCAAGCCAGTGGCAGAAATTTGCATAGGCAATGAGGAGCTGAATGTTAATCCCAAAGACAATGGGGAACATGTCTCCAGGACATGCCAAAGGTCTTCACAGCAGTGCCTCCCATCACAGGCCCAGGGGCCTAGGAGGAAAAAATGTTTTTGTGGGCCAGGCCCAGGGCCCCCCTGCTATGTGCAGCCTAGGGACTTTGTGCTCTACCTCCCACCCACTTCACCCGTGGCTGAAAGGGGCCAACTTAGAGCTTGGGCCATGGCTTCAGAGGGTGCAAGCCTCAAGCCTTGGCAGCTTCCAAATGGTGTTGAGTCTGCCGGTACATAGAAGTCAACAATTGAGGTTTAGGAACCTCTGCCAAGATTTCAGAGGATGTATGGAAATGCCTGGATGTCCAGGCAGAAGTTTGCTGCAGGGGTGGGCTCTCACAGAGAACTTCTGCTAGGGCAGTGCAGAAGGGAGATGTAGGGTCAGAGCCCCCACACAGAGTTCCTACTGGGGCATGACCTAGTGGAGCTTTGAGAAGAAGGCCACCATCCTCCAGGCCTCAGAATGGTAGACTGACTGATAGCTTGACCCATGTGCCTGGAATAGCAGCAGACACTCAAAGACTGTGAAAGCAGCCAGGAGGGAGGCTCTACTCCACAATCCCATGGGGGCGGAGCTGCCCAAGACCATGGGAACCCACCTCTTGCATCAGCATGACCTGGATTTGAGACATGTAATCAAAGGAGATCATTTTGGAACTTTAAGATTTGACTCCCCTGCTAGGTTTCGAACTTGCACAGGGCCTGTAGCCCCTTTGTTTTGGCCAAATTCTCCCATTTGGAATGGCTGTATTTACCAAATGCCTGTACCAGCATTGTATCTAGGAAGTAACTAACTTGCTTCTGATTTTACAGGCTCATAGGCAGAAGGGACTTGCCTTGTCTCAAATGATACTTTGGACTGTTGACTTTTGAGTTAATGCTGAAAGAGTTAAGACATTGGGGGACTATTGGGAAGGCATAACTGGTTATGAAATGTGAAGACATGAGATTTTGGAGGGGCCAGGGGAAGAATGACATGGTTTGGCTCTGTGTCCCCACCCAAATCTCATCTTGAATTCCCATGTGTTGTGAGAGGGACCTGGTGGGAGGTAACTGGGAGCAGGTATTGCCCGTGTTGTTCTTGTGATAGTGAATAAGTCTCATGAGATACGATGGTTATAAAAAGTGGAGTTTGCCTGTACAAGTGGTCCTCTCTTTTCCTGCCACCATCCACGAAAATGTGACTTGCTCCTCATCGACTTCCACAATGATCGTGAGGCTTCCTCAGCCATGTGGAACTGTTAAGTCCATTTAAACCTCTTTCTTTTGTAAATTGCCCAGTCTCAGGTATGTCCTTATCAGCATTGTGAAAACAGACTAATACAAATAACCTCAAATTTAGAAAAAAAATTTTGTATTTTTTAACAGAGAACACATTTTTATGCTTTCCTTATAGTTTCTCTTATTAAAATACATCTTAATTTTTTGATATTCTTTCAATGCAGAATTATATACTAATTATAATTTTAACTCTTAGTAACTTTACTTTCTAGTGGTAACCTAGAAAATAAGGAATTTTAAACTGATTTGCCACATACCAGTATTTTCTACATGGTAATCTTCCAGGTGTTTCTAATTTTTAGAAACATCTTTTGCCCTAACATGATTTTATGTATGTTAATAGACCCAAATATTTTTACTATTCCTGTAAAATTTAGGAAGCTGAAAACAAACTTACGTTTATATTCAATAATTTGCGTTTCAATGTTTTTTTCTTATTTGAAAATAACCTAGCCATTTGAGTATTTATCACTTATATAACTTTAAAATTTCAAATTACATGCAAAGCTTATTTATAAAGTTGATCCCATTTATATTAACTTTATTTACTTTTATCAATTATACCAAGATTACTTATAAAAACTGATAGAAAAAGCTAGTCATCATTTCAAGTTATTTTCTTGTTACCCTGTTTTAGAGCCTGTAAATATCAGATGTTCACTGAAATAAGAATCTTAAGCTAAACATACGAGTATTTCACCAATAACTGAGAAGATATGTTTTCAGCAAACCAACAATTTTAATCTTAGTATTCAAATAGTTACACAAAGATCGCTCTGTTTTAAGTACTAATTCATATTTGTATACCTGACATTTCATTTCAAAAGGAAGAGGAATTTAACGACACACTTCTCAGCATTTACAGAATTATATCCTAAGTGTGAATTTTTAAATAAATTAAAACTGATATAAAGAACAGTATACTTTCTTTATAAGTGTATATTAAACATAACATAGGAAACCATTTTGGTTTCACAACGGAATTTGCTTTCTTTAAAAATATATGAAGAAAAAATCAAAAGAAAAATATAATTATGTATTCGATTAATATTTATTAAGCTCCTGCCTAGAGACAGGCACAACTAGACACTGACGAAAAAGTTTGAGAAAACATATGCAAAGTACCTGCTTCATGCTTACATACTATAAAAGGAAAATGAAAAGTTCAGTTGAGTTACTACAGCACATATATCTCAATATCTATATCTGGATAGATAGTTATAAGTTACACTTTCATATTACATTTAAAAAATAAAAGAAAAAAGAAAAGAACAAATGTTCAAATATCAATGTTGGGGGTAAATGGATAGTAGCAAAGGCTGACTGTGATCTCTGGTTGGGGATCATAGAGATAGTTAGCCTTTAGGAGAATTTAAGGCAACTACCAACTAAATTAAAGCTTCTAAAGTTATAATTTTTGGTAATCATATAGAAAATGGAATCATTTTAGTGAGTATCAAGAATCCAAATAAAGAAAAAATTGATTTTTGCATGCAAACAAAAGTAATTTATAAGCCTTGAAGAAAAATTACCCCAAATCATCTTTGTATTATGCTTAAACATATATGGCAAACCCACAACTTGCTTATTTCATTGATTTTTTTCCCAGCAAATTGTTGTGAATTGCCTAGACTTTGTAATTGAAATATAGTTGAAGACTACTCCTGATAGGGCTGCTGTTTTTTTCCTTCCTGCCTTAAATAGTTCCAATATTGCAAGCTTCATGCCATGGTGTGATGAGGCAAAACACACCTAAATACATAGAACACAGGCAGAGGTCTTGGTTTTTAGTAATACATTTAAGTTACCACAGACCTGAACTGATCTCCTTAAAACTGCTTGCTATGTGAGGAAAACAAAAACAAAAACAAAAAACTTGTAAAAGTTCACAGCTTTATTCATTATGACTTCTAACCAACTGCATCACTGATTGAAAGACTGTGCAAGAATAACATCATGTGTGGTTGGTGTGTTCCATTTTACAGATATCTTTTTCACCCTTCTTACATGTGAAGTGATACAAGCTCTCTCTAATATCCCAGGGTATATTGGTATGATAATTTGCCAGTTGAGCAAATTTGCTTTAACCTTGGTTCATGAAACATATATGGAGAGATAAATGCACATTTACTTAGTTCATGAGCAGAGAATCCACTACATTGCATTATTGCAGTCATGATATAATAGCAGAATAGATGATTGAGTAAATAACTATATAATAAAAATTTCAAAATATTATATAAATGTTATTACATGAATATTTTAGAATGACATTGAAAACATTCAGTGCATGTACCATTTAGTACCATGTACTGAAGGGTACAATGCAGGGTGTAGGTTTTGTATCCTGGCTGGCCTTTTTGCACCCTGGCTGGCCATGTACTAAATAGTACATGCACTGAGTGAGACAATGCAGTATGTCAGTTTTGTATCCTGGCTGGCCTTTTTGTTTTCTGGCTGGCCATGTACTAAATAGTACATGCACTGAACGGGACAATGCAGTGCATAGGTTTTGTATCCGGGCTGACCTTTTTGCATCCTGGCTGGCCATGTACTAACAGTACATGCACTGAATGGGACAATGCAGTATGTAGGTTTTGTATCCTGGCTGGCCTGGTTTGCAATCCTTGATCAATTGTGTACTTTGACACTTTTATCTATCTCACTTTCTCATTTGTAAAATGAGGGTAAGTAAGTCCTGTTTCAGAAGAGGTACATGGAAAACATATGTAACAGAAAAGTACTGTCATTTTTACTTAGCACCTAGTAAATGTTTGTACTGGATTTTTCCCTTCATAAAAAATAAATTATCACAAAATAAAATTATAATTAATAACTATTATGAAGATTCATTGAAGAATATTTCATCTGTTTTATATTTTAGTAGATCAATAAACCAAACTCCCTATCACCTCAGACTCTGCACCTGTTAAAGCCCTGTAAAGAGCCGACATGTAAGGACTTATACTGACTGGATACAGAGAATATGGAGCAAATCAAATGTATTTAAATAGTAAATTACCATATTGTTATAAATAAAAATTTACATTGCATTTCCTTTTAGAATGTTACTTGAATATATATTTTTCAACATTTACAAATGCTGATGCTTCATGTACTTAAAAACGGAATAAGTTTTTATTTGAATTTCAATCTCTTGAGTTTGAGTGTGAAGACTTTAATATGAATTAGTCAGAGATTAAGCTGAATATGTCTTAAGTCTCAATGTTCTATCTTTCTAACCACATCAGGCATGGTCTTGTGATCATTACACAGAAAATCTCTCTGGGCAGAAAAGCCAAGTGGAATTCAATAAGAGAAACTATGGCAACAAACACAATAAAAATTTTTATTCTCTTTGCTTAGGATGTTCAATGAAGGCTCAGATCAATGAGTGTAAGTAATATTGGGCTTGAAGTACTTGGTTCACAAAGATCTACAAAAAATTGACTTATTTGAAGTTAAACGAGATAGGATAGATGCAAGAAGACAAGTGAAAAGGGATATTTTAATTTCATTCACTGTCACTTAAAAGTAGAACGATTTGCATGTCTTCTTGTGGTTGATATATATTAAAAAATTATATATCATATGGAACAAGGTAAAAATTAAATACAGATACAGGTTAGATTCTCAACATTTATTTAGTGACATAGCTACAGAGGGTGAAATATGGGGTAAAACAAAATACAGCTTGCTATCAGGTTCCAAAGGAAATGAATACTTACTCATATCCAGAATGATTATGGAAGACTTTGCAGAGGACACTGAATTTGTTTGATAGTGAAGAATGGCTACTCTTTTAAGAAATAGTTGGAGGGGGAAAAAGAAGGCTCTTCCTAATTATATTTTCAAAGAAAGGTCCATTTACCTGTTGGTCTCTTCTAGAACTTATTTTACAATGTAGTTTGAAAAGCACACACACAGACGTGCACACACACACACACACAAACACACACACACACTTACGGCACCAGAGTATATTCTGCAAAACCAAAGTGCTGTATTTTTTTCAGGAGTTAAAAACAAAGCATATTCAACTGATGATTTATTTATTTCTTTATTTTTTATTTTTTTAAATTTTATTATTATACTTTAAGTTTTAGGGTACGTGTGCACAATGTGCAGGTTAGTTACATATGTATACATGTGCCATGCTGGTGTGCTGCACCCATTAACTCGTCATTTAGCATTAGGTATATCTCCTAAGAGAGGATGTAGAGAAATAGGAACACTTTTACACTGTTGGTGGGAGTGTAAACTAGTTCAACCATTGTGGAAGTCAGTGTGGCGATTCCTCAGGGATCTAGAACTAGAAATACCATTTGACCCAGCCATCCCATTACTGGATATATACCCAAAGGATTATAAATCATGCTGCTATAAAGACACATGCACACATATGCTTATTGCGGCACTATTCACAATAGCAAAGACTTGGAACCAACCCAAATGTCCAACAATGATAGACTGGATTAAGAAAATGTGGCACATATACACCATGGAATACTATGCAGCCATAAAAAATGATGAGTTCATGTACTTTGTAGGGACATGGATGAAACTGGAAATCATCATTCTCAGTAAACTATCGCAAGAACAAAAAACTAAACACTGCATATTCTCACTCATAGGTGGGAATTGAACAATGAGAACACATGGACACAGGAAGGGGAACATCACACTCTGGGGACTGTTGTGGGGTGGGGGGAGGGGGGAGGGATAGCTTTAGGAGATTTTTTTAAAGAGACCATTAGTCTCATTGTTTAAGATGCAGATTCTGTGACCTGATAGAACTCATTTGAATACAGGCTTCAGGCTTTGTCACGTAACAAGTACGAGACATTGTTATGTAGTTCTTTAATTGTTATGTAAAATAGTTTCCTCATCTGTAATATGGGATTGTTTTAAGAGTTAAATGAGAAAAGAATATAAAACTTTTAGTGCTACATTTTGGCACATGGGTAGCAATATATAAATCTGAGTTCATGCTATTATTTTTTGTTATTATATCAGAAGAAAACATCTTTCTGTGTTTTCCAATCAATATTTGGAATGTTTCCTTAATGTTCAGAAGTTTATTTGGTTAGTAATATTCCATGCTAAAAGTATAAAGCAGGCATTGTATAATGGAAGCAGAGATCTAGGAGACAATTCCAAATCCTCTGTGAAACAGCTGATTAAAATTAGGATTGAAAGACATGAGTGTGTGTGTGTGTGTGTGTGTGTTTGTGTGTGTGTGTATAGAGAGAGAAAGAGACATATACAATGATAACCAAATTTTAAATTATGAAAAGCTAAACATAATGATACTAGTTTCTTCATCCCTTCCTTCAAAAAAATAAATTGTAGGTCCTATTATTACACAAATTAAGCACCTTAATCTAAAAAAAAATTCTTAGTTATTTTATTAAGTTATAAGGTACAAAAACATCCAAAGAATATAATAAAATATGGGTAGTACTTTTAAAGCCCAGTTTTTTAAAAAAGTGAAATTCTTTCTATTTTAGTGGAAACATCTAGGCAACTGCACTTGATCTACTGAAATAAGTCAAAGTCTCAAGATAAATGAATTATTTTTTAGACCTTAGAATGTGTTTATGACTATTTTCTTGAGATCTAAATTTTTAAGGCAAGATATATTTGTCCTTATTGTATCTAGAATTAAGCATAGAACTTAGTAGGGGTTCAATAAATGTGGGAACAAAATTAAGGTGTGAAGAAAATAATACTTCAAAACGTTAACCTTACAGATTTTCGTTTCTCTAGTGCAAGTCACATTTCTAGCAACCATTTTTTATATTATGACCCTATAAAGAGACAGGAGGGCAAACAGTATCACACAAAAAAATTAAGATCATATAGGCAGTATTTTCCAGACAGTTAAAGAAAGACTTTCTGATTGAGGAAGAAGTTGTAGGAAGAAAAGTTGGTTTTAAAAGTGAAAATGATCCAACTCTCATTTGACATGCCTCTGTATCTACCCTTCAAATCCTGAAGGGTGATGGAAGAGAAGGGACAGAAGTAGAGAGCAGAACATCTTTTGTCTGGCTTTCCACTTGATAAATTTTGACAAATAATTTTTTTTAATTTAGATTTTGTGGTTTCTAAATTCAATAGAATTACTTGGACATTTGTTTTTAAAAAAAGAAATTTCTAGGTTCTATTCTTACCATACTAGATCAGAAGATCTTATCTTTACTAGATCTGTAGATGATTCTGGTGCACTGTCTGTGATTGGGAACAAATGGTCAAATAAGATAGCAAATGATGTGTAAAAGGATCGCTCTCTTGGAATCTTTGCTGATCACTGTCAGTTAAATAGACTATGAGCAAGGATATCAGAAGTCATCATACTTCTAAACATGTTTACATTGTTTTTTCTAAAAAATAAGAGAACTTGAATATTTAAAATAATTAATGTAACAATTGACAAACGCAACTTTAGTACTTATAACTTTATATTAGAACCTACTCTAAGTGAAATATATATTTGATACCTTACAAATGTATTACACAGTGTATATATCAATCTTTAGTTTAAGCTGTGTTCTGAAAGCCATTTGTGTAAAATAGATGTATTTTTGATGAAATAATTCTATGGCCAAAGATTTTGGGGAAATACCACAGACCCAATCCACCATCTGGATAGTCCTATTGCAAATGAACATAACACCATCTCTGTGATTTCCTTCAGTTAACATAATACACAAAAACTTTAAAAATATGTATGAGTTTCTTTTTTATCCTCATGCCAATAAAATTTTATTTTAAGTAAACTCAGATTTTGCCCACAACACAATTTCAGATACATTAGCTTAGAACAATCATTTTCAAACCATGTTCGAAAGAACATTAGGACTCTATGAGACATTTCTTTGGTTTTCAGGGAAGAAAGTATGATCACTACCTTCATGTTTAATTTATATCTGATCTGTCACCTTAGCCTATGTCTCAATACCACCACAAAAGTTGAAGTTCTGAAGCATAAAAAATTTCCCGCAGGGTTTCCAAATTCCAAGTTTAAGAAGCACTGGTGCAGATGATGAAAGCTAGAAATCCGAGTGCTAATTTCAGCTCTGCCACCGACTGTGCAATCTGCAATAACTAACTTATATTCCTTGTGATTTTGTATATTTATAAGTAAGCCAAGAAAAGGACTCTTATTCCACTATCTGCAAATAAAGCTTATTGACATGTACTGAGTAAATGATTATGTATGTTAAAGAAATGTTACATTTAAAATAAATGATTGTGAAACACTTCATAAAGGAAAATCATTACAGATATACATATTAGGTCATTACATAGAAAGGGAGAAATGAGCACGGAAGCATTTTGTGATAAGAGAAAACAAGTAAAAATCTGAGATGCTCATATATTTCATAGTTATAGAAGAAATATGTATGGGCAACTTTATTTAATGCTTGCCTAAGTAAAACATTAAATGACTTTTTAAAGAGTCATTTATTTACATAGCTTTTAGATAAAGTATATTTGGCCTTCTAATGGAAAATAATAAAGCTAAAGGTAATCATATGCTACATTTACATAATATATTTATTCTGCTGTGCTGGAAGTATTTTCACAAAACTGATATTATTCATCTTTTGATGACATTCTTGTGTGTTATGCAAGTACATGTAACAGTAATAGATGTAAAATATAGACAAGGGAGCGGGGCAGACAACCAAAAGAGAAGAAAGGTATTTATCAATACAAAAAACGGACTAACCGTATCTTAGTTTGGAAACACAGCAAACAAAATGCACAGAAATTATTTTACAAATTTAAGATGGCAGATATTTTTATTATTTTTTCAATCACTTATTTGAACTGTTTTTTTTTTTGTTTATGTACTTCTTGCCCTATAATAAATATATATTTTTTCCATTAATACATTGCTTTTTTAGTCAGCATTTTATGTGTTTATAATCATGTATAGATTTCATATGACAATCATTGATATTTGGGCTTCTCAAGTCTTTATAAGTTAATCAAATTCATTAATTCTGATCATGATAGATATCCTAAGTTTATACTGTGAACATCTCTCTGATCTGTAAGCATACAGCAAAAATAAACAAAATAATAACATGTTCACATTCAAAACCAGGCAAAGGTTTCTATGGAACATTGCAGAATAGAAAAATATAATAGCAGCAGGCACTGGTGCTTCAAACTTTCTAGACTCCAGATGTGTCTAGTATACAGTCACATATCCTTTGAGAAGCAAAGTACCTGAGCCAGATCCACTGACTGACATCAGAAAATTTTATGTGGTTCTAATGCCATAAAAAAATAATTTGATAAAAACTGGTGAAACACTCTCAGGAAATAAGTTTTAATAAAGCTTCATACTCAAAGAATGTGGATCAGTGTTTTTCAAACTACAAGTTGCAACCATTATTAGATTTGAAATCAATCTAGACTGGCATAACAAGTATTTTTTATAAAAAAAATTAAAGAATATTACAGTGCATCACATGCAAACCTCCATGTTTTGCTTCATAAAGGTTTCTTTTCCTAATATGTACATATGCACATTAAGAAATGAAAAAATTGATTTTTTTCTGTTGCTATACATCAAATAGTTTGAAAGGAAGTAAACAAAAGTAAGTAGAAAACATTTGTAGGAAATCCAGAAAATACAACTTCCTCTTAGTAGGGATATCTATGTGATCAATATTATCACTGTAGGATAAGAATTCTAGTTGCCGTCATACATCTGTTTCTGGACTGGGAACCAGTGGAGCCTCAAGGACAGAATATTTACCATGAGAGTAGCATGCGGGAGTATAGAGAACAAGAAACGAACAAAAATAACAAAAGCAACACAAGCTCCCACTGAACATTAAATTAAAATTACAATTGCAAGAGAAAAGCCAAAACTAAGAAAGATAACAAGAAAAAACTGTAACTAAGATGTAAACTGATTTCGATCTAATAAAAACAGTAGAAGATAAGGATGACCTTAAAATAAGGATGTTGTAGAAGAATGGTGTGCTGGGAACATGGCAACCCAAACACAGTTCCCAGTTCTAATCTGAACTCCAAGCTAACAGTCTTTATGAGCCAAGTAGCATATAGACAATAGGCATGTAAGTTCAAGAGAGGTGCTAACGTCTAATGGGTTTCCAATAGAGGAATATAAGGAAGGTTTTCTTCTCCAGTTTTTCTCCTTTAGCCTTCCTATCCTCTTATTCCCTACCTAACTCTACCACCCCCAACCCCTCCGAGGGAGACTGCAATCCAGCTTAGTGAGGTATGAGCCTGGGAGAAGATCAGAAAGTATCAAGTCCTCAAAGATGTGGTACCCAGAGATGTTTGGAGCTCTGGAATAATATGCGAATGAGCTTCACATCTCTTTAGCCTTCTAAAGTCTAAGAAAGAGCTAGAAGGATACCTTGAGTCTACCCTGCTACTGAAGTTTGAAAAATACGAAACAATTTCAGAACACAGATGCTTGTTTCAAGGGCCAGGCACTATGTCCCAGTCTATGACAGCAGATATTGCTTTGTTTTTCATCATTTGATATACTTTAATAACAAATCTTGACCCAAAAAGCAGAAAGCTCTGCAATCATAGAGGAGAGCAAAGAGGAAACAGAGAGACACAGAGAGAGAGAGAGAGAGAGAGTGGAAATTGTGAAATAAAGCTGCAGAGGAATAGAAATGACATTGTGAACAAACAATAATAATATGTACATTTTCTGGTATTCAGGAGAAAAATTCACAAAAATAATTATGGAGGAATTAAAGGAAGAAAACAATTGCTATTGAGACTCAGTTTTGTAACCTATAAAATCTCCGGTGAGTGAGAATCATTTTGAAATACAGGATAACATATAAATATAGGAGAATCAAAAGGCAAAATATAATAGATTTTGAAGAGTGATCAGGAGACCCATTGTATAAACAACAGCTATTCCAGGGAGAAATGAAACAGAAGGAAAGAGGTAATATTTTAACCATAATAGAAAATATCTTCTTGACTTGGAGGCAAAGTGTGCAGAGGGAAAAAATAACTAATTTATCAGCTGTTATATGAGATAAAACTAATGCCTACCCTTGTGTACTCACACATTGGTAAATTATTGAACCCTTCTGGCAAACAAAAAATTCTTGTATGTTTCCAGGCAGAAAGAACAAGTTATCTCTCAGATTATAATCAAATTGATATTGGACTTTTCATCTGTGTCACTGGAAGCTAGAAGATGGTGGAATACTTTTGGCAGAACACTAAACTTAACAGCAACACAAGAACCATACTCAGTCAAGAATTAATTCCTTGCCAAGAATAAGGAAAAATATTTGGGGTTATTTAAGAGTTTAGAGAATAGATTATCAGTTATTTATCACTATGACAATCACTCGGGTGCCTACATAAAAGTCATTCACACCCCATTCTTATTTTCCTGCTTGAAACTTACAGGCTATAAAAGCTAAGAACTCAATTCATCAATTTATCTAGTAGGTAATGATGTCCGTATTACATGGTTCTAACAAATAAGATTTAGCAGAAATGTGCTGGTGCTGTTTATTAAAAGCTATTTATTATTTCTCTTGTTCCAGGCTTAGAATATAAACTGAAACCTTGAAGAAGTGACCACCTTGTCATCAACACTTTATTCTAAGGATAACAGAGATAAATGATATAAGGATCTCTGTTTCTTAATGGCATTGTTGAGCCCTAAACTTTCTACTGCTAGATATTTTATTGCATGAAATAAATAAACCTTAGTTGTTTAAAATATTTTTCAGGGATTTCTATTTTGGTAGGCAAGTATATTGTTAACTTATACAATGCACAGTTGTATAAGTTATGTGGACATGGAATTATGCACAAAACAGAATCTAAATGGTGGAATTGGAAATGCAATAAGTAGGGTATATCAGGAAATGAGAATCCTGCCACTATAGGCTAGAATGTTGATGAGTCTTGTTTTGTAGTAGTGGGGCATGTATTCCATTTGACATATGCTGTATCTTGGGATGCAAATCACATACCTTGTGAGGTAAGTAGTGGGATGATGTCAGAATGTTGGAATGTTCTGGTTACTCAAGGGAATGATCATCTGACATAGTAGTGCCTTTAGATTGTGGAAAGCCAAGGCATAGAATAATAGAGGGCCATAAAAGTAAGTTTTTCTTAAAAATCTAGTTTCCATGTAAGTGGTTGTTTCATTGGCACTTAATACATCATCAAATAACAACTACAGTTAGATAACAGAAAATATTATATTATTATACCATACTCATAAGAATGGGATATTTTACCCAGTATCAAACATTACTAAAAGTTTAATAATTTCATTTTTATCACCAAACACCTATAAAAAAGCCAAATACCTTTCAACTGCTTATTGGATAAACAAACTGTTATATATCTATACAGTATAATACTATTCAATGATAAAAAGGAAAAAATACAGATGCATGAAACAAAATGGATGAATGTTCACAGCATTATGATAAATGAAAGGAGACAAATTCAAAAGATTACATACTTTATGTTTCTCATAAAATGACATCCTGAACAAGACAAAACTTTAGGGAAAGGAAAGAAATCAATAGTTAGAAAGGGCTGGAGGTTATAAAGGATATTGGCTGCACAGTAGCAGCACAAGGAAACTTTTTGATTTAGCAGATGTTATAGATTTAATTATGCCTCTCTTACCAAAAATAATCATATGTTGAAGTCTTAATACTCAGTACTTACAATGTGACCTTATTTGAAGATAGGGTCTTTCACTTATAGAAGTAATCAAGTTAAAACAAGGTCATTAAGGTGGGCTCTAATACAATATCTTAGTCTGTTCTCACATTGCTAATAAAGACATACCCAAGACTGGGCAATTTATAAATGAAAGAGGTTTTATTGACTTATAGTTCCACATGGCTGGGGAGGCCTCACAATCATTGCAGAAAGGTGAATGAGGAGCACAGTCACGTCCTACAGGGTGGTAGACAAGAGAGCATGTGCAGAGGAGCTCCCCTTTATAAAACCATCAGATCTCTTGAGACTTATTAACTGTCACAAGAACAGCATGGGAAAGACCCACCCCCATGATTCATTTACCTCCTATCAGGTCCCTCCCATGACACGTGGGAATTATGGGAGCTACAATTCAAGATGAAATTTGGGTGGAAAAACAGCCAAACCATATTAACAATATAACTGTAGATCTAATCTGATAAAAAGGGAAATTTGGTCAGTGGGATATGCAGAGAGGGAAGACAAGATAAACAGACACAGGGAGAAGATGACCAGATGCAAGCCAGCGAGAGAGGCCTGGAACAGATTATTCCTCAGGCCTCAAAAGGAATCAGTCCTGCTGTCACTTTGATTTTGAACTTCTGTTTCCAAAAGCCATGATATAATACATTTTTGTTGTATTAGGGTTAGGATTAGGGTTAACCACCCAATGTGTGGTTCTTGGTTAGGGTAGTCCTAGCAAATTAATACAATGGAACTGTTCCATACTTTGATTGTGGTAATTATATGATTGTATGCATTTGACAAAATTTACATAATTGTACACAAAAATGTGCATTTACCATGTGTTTGGTTAAAACATGAATGGAAAACAGTTTATGAAAAAATATTTATGTTATCTCAAAAATATGACATTGCAATATAAAAGAGATGGGAGATTTAAAACAAATACTTCACAATGAAGATATACAGATGGTCAGCAAGCACGTGAAAAGATGGTCAACATCACTAGTCATCAAAGAGATTCCAAGTAAAACCAAAAGAAGATATCATTGCATATTCATTATAATGGCTAAAATTAAAAAGTTTCACAATACTAAAGTATCGATGAGGATGTCGAGTAACTGAACTTCCTCTCAGCTTTGTGGCTCTTGGGAATGTAAATTGGTATAACCAATTTGCAAAAGTTTGACAATTTCTTGAAATCTTTAACATGTGATTACCATAAAATATGAGAAATACACTATTACTTACCAAAGAGAATTGTCTTAGTTAGCTTTGTTTTCTATAACAAAATACCACAAACTAGGCGATTTACCAACAACAGAAACTTACTTCTCACAGTTCTGGAGGCTGGAAGTCCAAGATGAGGGTGCCAGCAGTTAGAGTTCTAATGAGTTCCTCTTCCAGGTTACAAACTGCCGACTTCTTATTGTGTCCTCATATGGCAGAAGGGGTGAGGGAATTCTCTGGGGTCCCTTTTAAAACGGTACTAATACCATCCAGGATTAGTCACCTCCCAAAGACCTCACCTCCAAATACCTATCACATTTGGGATTAGGTTTCAACATATGAATTTTGAGGGGACATGAACATTTAGTCTACAACCAGCATGAAAACATGACACCACACAAAACCAACATAGAATTTTCATCATGACTTTGTTTATAACAGCCCCAAACTAGAAATAATATACAAATGTCCATTAAAAGGAGAGTGAATAAACAAGTGTGATATATCATACAACAAAGTACTACTTCACAATAAAAAGTGAGGAACTACAGATATATGTGATAACATGGATGCATCTCAAACCATAAGCTAAGTGAAAAGAAGCCAAACGCAATAGAGAATATGTGATATTATTTCAGATGTATATGTAATCCAATATGATATATATGTAATCCAATAACAGATCAGAAGGACAAAATAAAGCAAATATATATTGACATAAAGCAGAAGTGATTGTCTGGTGCTGGCTGTTGGGGTTATTGAGAAGCAAAACTTTTAGAGTGGTGGAAATATTGTATATCTTCTTTGTAGTGGTAGGCGTACAGGTGTATACATGTATACGTTTGTTAAATTTGCATTTGAGTGTGTTTTATAGCATATAAATTATACCTTACTGAGTTTTATAAAACATTTATTTACATAAAATGTCCTTTCTTCAATCAAATTCAAATTTGTCAGTTTTATGATTGTAATGGAAATTAATATGTTTCCATCATATAGTAAAATATATCATAATAGAATGCATAATAGTTTGTAAAGGGGAAGTATTTGCCAGGATCATCCACACAGGATATTGTCACATGCTAATCAATAAGCTTGTTCTAGGCTTCAGATTACTTTTCATAGGCAATTTCTGTAAGGGGCAGTATTGATGTTAAGTCATAACGTTAGACAAAAGTCTATTCAAAGCTTACCTCTAGTACATATCATGTTAGGGGGTTTGGGGACATTGCCTAACCTTTCTAAACCTATAAATTCATTGTTCTTCATTTGGGTTATTTTATGAAATATTAAGTAATATATGGGGCATTTTCTCACAATGACTGGCACATTAGTGCTAAATAAATATATACTGTATATATAAATAAATGAATAAATAAAAGAAAAAATGAATAGTAAATTGCTCTGATTGCCCCAGTATTTACTTAGCTGGTAGTCTGTGTTAGGTGAATAATACAGGAGGATGAATGACTCCATGACTATAGGAAGACATGATACTCAGTGGCAGAGGGCACAGGAGTTATCACATGCATGACTTTAAACATATAGATAAAGTCAGGCATAAAAACCCTTGTCATTCATTTTCCATCTGATATTGATGGATACAATTTTATCTCTTGAACTATGAGCTTGAATATTTTTATTTATTACATCTTAACTGTGAGAAAACATTTTAAATGGTCCATCTTCAAAGGCATGATAAATCTAAGCACTGGCAGCCAGCAAGCCTGCAGATGTAACAAACCACAGGGCTCATGCTCCTAGAAAGTCATGATAAGCGAACAGAATGTAGAGTAGGGGTCAGCCCATAAAAGGGAAGAAAGCTCCGTTATTGTGAAATCGAAACTTAAGCAGGGAAGGAGACAGGATATAACCTTGTAAGGGGGATAATGAAACTTAGGAAATGTCTGGGAAGATTGTAACCCCATAGTATTTGACCAGTGACGAACTGGGAGAGGGACTCCCATGCTAGGAGATAAATTACCTGCTGTAACTGCCCCAGGCGTGCCTGCCTACTAGACACCTGATCTTGCAAGACCACCATTAAAAGTCTTGCTTCCACAGTTCTTTGTGTCTCCCAGTCCATTCTTTGGGTTTGGACGGGTGAATGTGTGTTTCTCACACCTGGAAATAAGTTGTTTCCTTTTCTCTCTGTAAAATGTGAAATAAGAGCTTAGAAGGACAAAGGACAATTTCTTCTTATTCTCCTGTACATTGCTGAACAACTATAGTATTCTTTTGTGCCGCAAAGAGAATCTTGTTTTTTTTTTTTTTTAATCCATACAGTCTACTATTGTGTACTCCCCTGTATAATATAAATAAAGCTTAAATAGACATTTCTGAGACTCCTATCATCAGGGCGGAGCAGAGAATTCACCCGAAAAAGCCATGTTTTAATTTTTCCATGTGCATTTAACTACATACTAAGTAAGTGACTAATGTCATTTCTACATGATGGAGCATCTCAGATGCTCTATACTTTTATCTTAAAAATATGTTCTTCATTAGAAATCAAACTACATTATAGTATTGAGCAAATCTAAAGCCAAAATCAGTATCTATGTCAAAAATTGTTAAGAAAATTCAGAGGACTTCAGCTTTTGAAAAAAGATGAAATAACAGGAACCAATTTACCAGTCCCCCTAAACAGCTAAAGTAAAAAATACTATATATAAAACCACAGTTTTAAAGACATTAGACAGCTAGTAATTAAGGACATCGATACCTGAGAAATTGAAAATGAAAGAGGTGAGTCCTACAGTTTTCTTAGCTCTAACACCGGGTTAGAGTTCTCAGAATGTGGTGTGGATAATGGGAATCTTGACAGAACCCAGAAGTTTCTCTAAGTTGAGGAAGTGAGGCTAAGAGTTCAGGAGGGAAAGGCCAAGTTGGCTAGGATTTATAGGAAATTCACCAGAGACATTAGTTCTACCAAAGGAGGGAGAGAGGGAGAGAGACAGAGAAAGAGACAGACAGAGTGAGAGAGAGAAAAAAAAATATCCAATGTCATGCAGAAAGTAGTCCTGAAGCCTTCAGCCGAGTTCTGATCAGTGTATTTATGTGAGGAAACTACCATGTCTATGAACAAAAACACAGAAAAATTTGTGAAAACAATTCTTAGAACTCACACAGGGATAGGAGGAATAATTCCTGATCTCAACAGACAGAGTAGAAAACCACTTAAGTCATGAAATATGAAGTAGGGTACTCAGAATTACTTTGCCTCAGTAATGGAAGAAAATTAGCCATAGACTAAAGGCTGCTATGAGCTCTCCTGAGAAAATTTGAAAGCAAGAACTGAAAGTATCAAACTATTTCCAACCAACCGATTGTGTTCCAGAAAAAAAAAAAAAAACCTGAAGAATATTTATAGAAATACAAAAATATTCAACAGCAACCAAGCATGGCTGTATCTAATAAAAACTTACTATCCATGGGGGAAAAAAAGGCTGAAAAAATAGACCCGAAATAAGGAGGAAAAACAACCCATCTAAATTGAATCAGAAATGACACCAGTGAGGGAATTAACAGACAAAGGAATGAGAGCAGCCATTATTAGATACTCGATAGGTTAAAAAAGTAGAAATATGGAGTATGGTTAGTAGATACATGGAAGATATTTTACAAGAGGCAAAATTCAACTTCCATAGATGAGAACTGCAATGTCTGAGTTAAGAAATACACTGTAAGGGAATAACAGCAGATTCAACAAGGCAAGATTAAAGATTTGCAAAGACCTAGAAGAGAGAATCTCTAAAATGAATGAGAGAAAAAGTATAGAGCATCAATGAATGTGTAGTATTATAATACATGAAGTGAAAAGAAAAGAATTGCATGAAAAAAAGACGAATTCACATTCATAGTGAAGAATTTCAAAATTCATCTCTTAATAAGTGATAGAAAAGTAGAAAATATTTTTTAAATGATAGAACCCATAAGGGTAGTGAATTATACTAATAACCAAATCGATCTGATTGATATTTATAGAACATTCTGCCTAACAGCAGAGTTTTTGCTATTTTGTTTTTGTCTCAATGCATTTTTTTCAGATACATGTAAAATGTTTACCAAAATTGACCATCATCTTGGCCATGAGATGAGTCTCTATGTCACCTAAGAAAGAAAAATAGAATTAATGAGAATACTACAAGATCTCTGGAAATCAATTACAGAAAATCTTGGCTGGGTGCAGTGGCTCACACCTGTAATCCCAGCACTTTGGGAGGCTGAGGCGGGCTTATCACAAGTTCAAGAGATCAAGACCACCCTGGCCAACATGGTGAAACCCTGTCTCTACGAAAAATACAAAAAATTAGCTGGGTGTGGTGGTGTGTGCCTGCAGTCCCAGCTACTTGGGAGGCTGAGGCAGGAGAATAATCACTTGAACCCAGGAGGCTGAGGTGGCAGTGAGCTGAGATTGTGCCAAGCACTCCAGCCTGGCAACAGAGTGAGACTCTGTTCTGCCCGCCCCAAAAAAACAAACAACAAAAAAACCTCTGGAAAATTTCCAAATATTTGCTAGTTTGGCAAGATTGCAGAATTCAAGATAGATATAAAATGATCAAAGTATTTCCACAAATCCACACCGATACTCATAAATGAATATTTAAATTGAAATATGATTCATAATGACATAAAAAATAAAATGGTTAGAAATAAATCTGACATTAAGATGTTGTTAAAGAATCAATTATCTCCAACTTGATGTCTGTATTCAATATAATACCAATCAAAATCTCATATACTTTTTTGTAGAATTTATCAAGCTTAGCCTAAAATTAATATGGCAACAAAAGGACCTAGAATCACCAAAAACAACTTTGAAGAAGAAAAACCAACTTGGATATCAATCATTATTATAAAGCTAAGCCATTATACAATCATGAAATAGAGATAGACTACTAGGCTAATGGAACAAAACTGAGAGTCTAGAAATAGACACACACCTACACGGTAATTTGATTTTTAACAAAGGAGCTCAATTTTAACTTTCAACTCGGCTTTCGCCACTGGGGGCCCAAGTTGGTCAAATATTATTTTGGTCAAAATATTTGACTAAACGATATTTAATCAATCATTCTTCTGGATGTTTCTGCAAGGGTGTTTTGGGATAAGATTAACACTTAAATTGATGAATACTGAGTAAGGCAGGTTGCTCTCCATGATGCAGACGGGTCTCATTCAATCATTTGAAGACCCTAATAGAACAAAAAGCCCAGTCTTCCTTGAGCAAGAGAGAATTCTACAGAAGAGCATTCTCAGACTCAAACTGAAGCATTGGTTCTCCTGGGTCTCCCGCCTGCTGGCCTACTCTAAACATTTTAGACTTGCTGGCTTCCATAATTATGTGAACCAATTCCTTATAGTAAATCTCTTCACACACACACACACACACACACACACACACACATTCTATTGTTTTTGTTTCTTGGAAAACCCTGGAGAATTCTGACTAATATAGGTAATAAGTCAGTGGAAGCATGATAATCTTTTAAACAGATGGTAATTGAATTGAATATCCAGTAAAATAAGCCTTAATCTATATTTTGCACCATATAATAATATAAATAAAAAATGCATCATAGACCTAAATGTAAAACCTAAAACTATAAAACGTGTAGAAAAAAATATAAAATAAGTTATTTATAGCCTGAGTTAGGTAACGCTGTCTTTGATATGAACGCAAAGAGCAAAGTGATTAAAAAAAAATGATAAATTAGACTGTGTTAAAATTAATATTTTATGATCTGCAAAAGATACTGTTAAAAGAATGAAAAGACAAGCTTACAACTGAAAAAATATTGAAAATCAAAGAGTTTAATAAATAATTTCTATCTGGAATATACAGAAAACACTGAAGGCTCAATTATTTAAAAAAATCAAACAGGCCAGGTGTGGCGGCTCACACCTGTAATCCCAGCCCTTTGGGAGGCCAAGACGGGCTTATCACATGGTCAAGAGATGAAGACCTTCCTGGCCAACATGGTGAAACCCCGTTTCTACTAAAAATACAAAAATTAGCTGGGCATGGTGGCAAGTGCCTGTAGTCCCAACTACTGGGGAGGCTGAGGCAGGAGAATTGCTTGAACCCAGGAGGCAGAGGTTGCAGTGAGCCAAGATCATGCCATTGCACTCCAGCCTGGCGACAGAGTAAGACTCCATCACAAAAAAAAAAAAAAAAAAAAAAAAAAAATTCAAACAAACCCCCCAAAATGAACAAAGTATTTTAATGGCTGCTTCACCAAGAAGATATATAGATGGCAAATAAGCAATGAAAAGATGCTAAACATCATTATTCATTAGAAAAATGCAAATTATAACTACAATGATTACAACTACATATTTATTAATATGTCTAAAATTAAAAAACAAGTGTCACAGGATGTGGAAGAACTGCTTACAAAATGCTACAATTTGAAAACTCTTATATTCTTAAAACATTAAATATGTAGCTACCATGTGACCCAGTCATTCTCCTTCTAACTACACAAGGGAACTGAAAGCAAATATGCATACAAAAAGCTGCATATTAATGTTCATCACAAGTTTACCTGCAATAACACAAATCTGGAAACAACTTAAATATTATTCAAAAGGTGAATGCATAAACACATTGTAGTATAGATCTATGATCTATAATGGGATGTTGCCCAGCAGTAAGTTTTCTTATTCCTTTTTGTAACCCTGTCCAACCCTCTTAACCCCTCATCCTCAGGGCAACCACTGATTTTCTTTCCTGTCACTATGTTAGTTTCTTGACATGAGCAACAACATGGATACATCTCAAATTAATTATACTGAGTATACAGTATGCACATTTTTGGGGGGTCTAGCTTCTTTTACTCACTATAATTAATTTGAGATTTATTCACGTTGTTGCTCATATCAAGAATTCATCTATTTTTTCCCTTCTCCTTCTTCCTTTTCTTTCCTTCCTTCTCTACTTTTCTTTCTGCTTTACTTTCTATCTCGCTTTTTCTTTTTCCCTCTCTTTCTCCCTCCCTCCTTCCCTCTTTCTCTTTCTTTTCTTTTCTTTCTTCTTTTTTTTTTTTTAATTTTTTAAATGTATGTCTTCCTGCTTTTCTTTCCACTTGGCTTGCTCTCTGTCTTTCCAGTTTTGTTCAATAGCAGGTAGACAAATGCCTGCATATAGTAACTGCTCCCTTGTTACCTATCTTGCTAAGATTTAAAATAGAATGTTTGGTAATAAATTCTAAATCATTTTTTATGCTTCCATTGTGTTGATTGCCATTGTGATGACTATATAGTTTTTAATTGGTTAATACATGAATTTATGTTAATAAATTATGTGTGTTGTCACCATATATTACTTGGGAAAATCCTCATTTGATTTGCTATGTTATTATTTTGCTTTGTTTTTTTTTTTCTTATAACTGACATTTTACAGAGAAATAAAATTATGCAAAGTGAAGCACAGAGCGAAAAGACTAAAAAAGAAAAAAAAACACAACCTTATTGAACAGAGGGACAACATCAAACATTTCATACATAGTTACGTTTAAAATTACAGGAAGACAGAAAGAAGAGGAATAGAAGCAAAATTGAAAAAATGAATAAAGATTTATCAAGTGAAAACTATACATCTACAAAGGTAAGAAGCTCAAGAATCTTTCTATTGTCTTTACTGAGTATCTCCTGGCCTCAATGAGGTCTTTTTACTCTGGGAAGTTTGATGAGTCAAGACTCCATTGAGTTGTTTTTGCCTGGCCTCCTGGATATTCACTTCATGTCTGTGCAGATTGGCATTTGGCCAGAGACCTTAGGAAAAATCTATGCAAATTTCTGGGCTCTTCGTCCATATGCTCCTGTATTGTACTCTGCCCTACAAAATCTAGGTGCCTTTGTCTCCCTAAACCCTGAATCTGTGTCACCTCAAGCCATGAACATCTCTTGGTTCTATCTGAGCTCTCTTCCCTGAACTGTGTTCCAGAAATTGCTCCTAGTCAGAAAGCTGGGAAGATTTTAGGGCTCTCCTCCTCAGTTTACTTTCTCTCAGTAATCACAGTCCTGTTATGCTTGTTTTCTAATGTGAAAATTCTTATTTTAGGTATCTTGTCAATTTGTCCAATTGTTTACAGTGGGAGGATAACTCTAAACCATCTTATTTCCTCATGGCTGGAAGAGATACTTAAATTTAAATTTTTTTAACCCTCAGTTTCATAGAAAAAGTAAGTCTCATGAAGTAAACCATAATATTGCAGCCTTCATCATGCATTACCACCAATAAGTAACAAATTGAGTTTTTCATTTTTAAAATAACAAATTTCATTTCTCAGTTTATTTGAAGAGATTGACTACAACAACAAATAGAAGAATGCATTTTTTAATATAAAACCATTAAATGGCAATTGATTTTGTAAACATATATTTTATGCTAACACTGAACACATACAATCTAACAGCTCCATCTAGATATACCTTCCAAAGCCAATATACATAAATAACAGTACTGGCCCCATAAATGAGAAATACTGCAGGTTTCAAATGTTATTATTTTAGACTTCTACTTTTAATTGCAAATTATTAAAATAACACTTAAAATGTAAGTAATTTTAATGGCATCTGCATCACCTATGCATTATCATCAATTAAGAGGTTTATAGTATTCTGGGAAATATACCTGATATATAAAAAGTAGCATATAATGATCAGTCTTTGAGTCCTTAAAATGTGCACAAATAATGAAACATCATGCAGAAATTCTGTCTCAAAATGACCCAACCATTGAGCTTTGCAAGTTATGTCCTTATGTGAAAAAATTCCTGAAAAGATTTTAAGAAGACACTATCAATACAAGTGTATTTTTGATGTGTGAGAATGGTCAATCATAATTTTGTCCCTTCTGTTAAACTTCCAACTTACTGCTGAATGACTCATTCCTTTGATGTTATCAGCAGTTCTAGAGCTAGAAATGTTAAAAAGACTTAAAATGTCAATGATGGATTAGATGCAGAAGCTTGGAGGAGAAAAGAAATGCATAATGAAGATAAGAACTTTAATAAAACATCAGCCTCTGGAAATCAATGCTTTTATCAATATACATATTTGAAAGCAAGACGATAATACTAACATCTACTGGATTTTACTATGGCACAGGTGCCATTGGAAGTGCTGTATACATAACAACACATTTATTCTTTGCAGCAGACAACCCTATTAGCAAGACAATATTATTATCTCCATTTTACACTTGAAGAGACTGAAGAACTGGATGTTAAGTAACTTACCAAACATATCCAGGGCCATAAATTGAACTTCACAACTTAACAGCTATGCTCTACTGAAAGTATAATGGAAGCATTATTAACAACTGTTACAACTCAGTGCTCATAAAATTATTCTGCCCATCTCTATCCAATAACAAATGAGGACATATAAGCAACCCAGAATATTATAATACTGGTCCTACCAGCAGTTTCAGATCAAAGTCCTGGGCATAGACCAACGCTGTTAGCGGTAGACAGATGAGGTCCTGGAGCCAAGGTCACACCCCGGAGCCTCCCATTGACCCTGATTTCCTGCGCTCCATTCTTCCTTGACTCCTATATTCCTTTCCTTTACATTTTTCTATCATGGGTTTTTTTCCCTGAACCTTCAGAGATTCCATTCTCATTTTCTTTCATGATAAAAATTGATGCATTAAAAAACAAAATATCAAATATTGGCACATGAAAAACAGGTTTTAGTTTCGATTGTGCTGAATCTTCAAACGCTTCCTTGGGGTGATGAGAGAGAAATGATGCAACTCATGCTGGAAGTGTCATCTGTGTGAGAAGACTTCCCTCCTATAATGAGTTTAACTCTTCAATTATAATGCCTATTAGTACAAGAGCACTGTCTGCTCTGTTCAGTAATGGATCCTCGGTGCCTAGAAGTTTCTGTCAGGTAGTAGTAACTCAATAAATATTTGTTGAATTTATGAATAAATGAATTATTATACAATAAAGGTAGCTAAAGGTGGAAAGAGAACATAGTTAAATTTCCATATTAAAACATGTTGAATGTTCATTTCTTGGCTAGACAAGTTGTAATTTATGTATTTGACACTTCGTTCTCCTTGTTTCCTTACAAAAATATCTTTCATAATCAATTAGTTCTTTGGCCCACCTTCTCAATCCATTACCTTGTGTAGAACATGCATATTCAATTGATTGTCCTTACACTGTAGCTTTAAGGTAGTGTTTACTGAAAATAAAGAAGAAAGATCAACCATTTGCTTTATACTAACTTTGAAAAGATAAAATTACAAATGTTAATAGTATCACACTTAATTCCTGGTAAGACATGAGAACCTGGAGGAAAATGAAGATATCACATGACCAAACTTCCCCTAACATACCAATTGCAACATTTGCATAACTTTTTGAAGACTTACCAAATATTTAGTTTTCAGGCCATCTCCCTCACATTTGTAGAGTCACTGAACTAAAGAATAACTCTTAAATATTTTTGTGACTAAAGGCAGATGATGCAAAATCGTTGCTCTCAGCTGAACTGTGTCCACCTTTGAACACTGAAGCTTATGGAAGTCTGATTGCCAGACTTTGAGAATATGCATTCACTAAAAACGAATATAGGTTCCAGTATCCTGGTAGGAATAATCCATCATATTTTACTTCAATGACACTTTGAGACCTGCAGTTTTACATTCTTTTATAGCCTTTTACTCCCAAGCCTATAAAATTACTATACTTTTTGAATGCTATCTGTATTTTAAACACTGTACTCTCTGAAAGATATATGGTTAAACTTACCCTACATATTTCTCTTGAGATTTTTATTTTACACTAAAACTTATGTGCTACCTTTGACAACTTGTTAAAAATTGCAAGCCTCTACAATAGAAAGCAACACAAAATAAGAAGGATCTAAAACTCATTTGCCCTCTTTAAACCTTTCATTTATTTATTTTTATTTATTTTTTTTCTTTTTAAGGCTATTTTCTCACCAGAAAACAGGATGATTAAAGTTTAAATTAAAAGCTAAAAGTTATGTAAGAAAGGCAATTTGGTCAATGGCTTGGCATTTTCCTCTGCAGGCAGAGTGTACTTTTTTGGGAAGACTGCCATTTTGGCAACATTAAGTCTGCTTTCGTAGATAATGCAACAGCATATAGTCATAGCTGACCTATTGAAATTGAGATGATTCATTGACATAATTTTCTATAATGGGACTATTAACTTTTAACAATTATCAAGGACCATGGACCTAGAAAAGAGGACTGAGGACCTACATATAAAAAGGGTACTTGTTTCACTGGGAAGAGGGTAGGGCAATTACAAACGGACTATGTAGAGATTACCATGCAATTAACTATGTTACAAAGTCCTATCTTAATGCTTGCCTCCTTCTTCTCTGCCTCTCTACATTAAAAACTTTGGCAGGAAGCAAGTCATGGGAGTGGTTTAAGTTAAGATACATGGACTTGACAGTGCCCTAGCAATAGTCTGACTATATTTCTTCATAGGTAAAAGCTAGGTGTGGAGAAATTTTTAACAACCCGGGTGTTTACCTAAATGGCAAGAGCACATATGAAGGACACAGTGGTGCTGCTGAAATAAGGATATCCAAGAAATCACTCTGGACTATTATTTATTGTATCCAAATATGTTTTGGAAAGCTATTTAAATAATAAAAGGATGAAGTCTGTCAGAAACACTAGGATACTTAAAAACATCTTAGTTTAGGCATGCAAGTTTAAGTTTAGGTATGTTACAGGAAGTAAAAATAATTTTGTTTTCCAGTAATTACTTAACTGTATTCTATTAGAGTTGAAATCACTTTAAGTGATATGGAAATCTTAATCTAAAAAATTTGACAGGTGTCAAATAACTATAGCATCTTCTCCATATTTATGTCCAATGAGAAGTTAACATAAGAAATGCTTCATTAGTGTGCCCTTGTAGTCATTGTATTAGTTTGCAATCTTTCAATTTGCAGTTATGCAGATGTATCATGTGTAATGGGCTCTATTCAGCAAGCTATTTTCTTTATTGGTTGCGTCTCACATGGTCAAGGGCATACTAAACATGTTCTTGGAATGATTCCCTCCTTCAATCATTATGCCAATAATCACTTAGAATACAAGTGGATTCTTTTCATTTAGAACAACCAGGTGGCTGAAGAGAGCCAGTTAATAAGCAATCAGCAAAATCAAAAGCAATAATGAAGCCCTTCAAGGTTTTGTGCTGCATTGCCTGATACATAATCTCTATTTTGTGAGAAAATATACAGTATGCCTAGCAGTTGAATGACTTTGCTGATGCCACATTCCACTCTTTGTGAGTTTATTGAGATTTTAAGTTCTCACAACCAGGAGAGATCTAACATCTGTTTGAAGACACTACCTTGTGTTGTAGAAGACTCTCACTGTTGCAAAGTTGGGTTTTCTACTGATACTACAGTTTTTGGTAGTGCCTGTCAATATATCTTTTTACCTATAAAAAGAAGTAAAAAATATTAACTACAAAAAGTATATTAAATCTATTTATCTAATTTGACAAAAAATACATTCTGTAATTAGAGGAATTTGACCTGAAAGCTATGTTAAGATTTTAGATGTTAACTTACAAGATATTTCTTGTGCATCACAATCTACTTTGACTCAAAAAAAAAAAACTTTATTATGTTCTGTATTACTTTTACGTAGATTGGAACATTACTTTTCTGATGACATAAGTCAATATTTCTTTTTTGTCCTTAATATTACTCTCTTTTGTATGCCAAATCCAATGTCAATCTGAGTAAAATTGAAAGTTTAAATCAGAAAGGATATTCGAAACCTTGAAACAATCTTCATTTCTCAATTATATATTAGATGACTTTAGTTTTATTAGGTTATGACTGTGTTCCAGATTGAATAGTATATTTAATGGAAGAGAGACTGGGGGCTATCAAGCACAGATAACATTCTGAATAAGGAAAGTTTATTGCCTCTGCTGCTTTATCTTCTTTCATTTCTGTCTATTTATTTTCCACTACCCACTCAATATAGAGAGGCAATCATTGTTTTCATTTTGATTTTGCATTAAGAATTCCAAATCTCTTGATTACTGTTAGTTCTACTTCATAAGGAACACTTCAATGACCGTAGTTTTCTTATCATTATTTGGACATCATGTTGTAGTATGTGTATATGCCTTTGGCATCATTAATGTGCCCCAGAAAATATGCCAGAGCCTCATCTCATATAAATGTTTTAATCTCTAATAATTCAAAGGATGAAGATCTTAAAAGTTAAAAGCAAGAGGAGAGCAAGACAGTACTGTGTCGATTCACAAATATAGTTCTTTGTTTTCTATGAAGACTTTATGAAGTGCAGTGGGAGATGAACCTTATTCTACTGCCTGCTTCCCCTTGTGTCACATGATATCATATATTATAAAAATGTTACCAAATGTAATGCCTATATGACATAGTTGAACTTCTATCCCACTCAACTTCTGCTTATCTTTAAGAAATGGGATGCCTGCTATAAGAATTTCCCTTTATAGTCAGACCAGCTGAGACTGGTTAGAATCAGGATAGCCAACCTAAAGCTTCATTCAAATCTCATTTCCGGCTGGGCATGGTGGCTCAAGCCTGTAATCCCAGCATTTTGGGAGGCCAAGGCGGGCAGATCACAAGGTCAGGAGATCGAGACCATCCTGGCTAACATGGTGAAACCCCGTCTCTACTAAAAATACAAAAAATTAGCCGGGCATGGTGGCGGGCACCTGTAGTCCCAGCTTCTCTGGAGGCTGAGGCAGCAGAATGGCATGAACCCGGGAGGTGGAGCTTGTAGTAAGCCGAGATTGCGCCACTGCACACCAGCCTGGGCGACAGAGCAAGACTCCGTCTCAAAAAAAAAAAAAAAAAATCTCATTTCCACTCCCATCAGCACCATGACAGTTGAGAATTGTCATGACAATGACTAGAAGAAAACACTGAAGGACTTAAAGGAAGGTGCCACTACCAGTTCAGAGGAGTTCACCACTCATTTCCAGAAAAGACTTGAATAATTCCTCCCCTCACTTTTAAAGTCGAATCCCTTCATTAGAGAAACCCTATATTTTAACTGCCTCACTTCTCACTAGTCAAGAAGTGGATTTCCAAGCCACGCTCCCACTTCTCCATCTCCTGCTCATGGAACAAAACTTGCTCTGCTTGATGCTCACTTTCAGTTTCATGTATTGGCTCTGCAGCACTGAAGAGGGAAAGATGCTATTTGAGGGCGCCACCAAGTTTAATGGTAACAAAAACACCCCACACCTTCTCTATATTCTCATAACTTCTGCGTCATGTTTTGTAATTGGCAAGTTCTAGATGGGACAATTTTTTGTCTATTTTCATCACAAATGTCAAAACCCTAGTATTGTTTTGGTTTTAACTGTAAGGTTTACTCCATTCACCCTTTAAAGATTCTTCAAATGCATTAACTTCCTCAAAAGCAATTTTTAAATCTTTCCTATTCCCTAGCTATATAGTTGGATAGCGCTCTAATTTAGATTGACAACTTTGAGTCTATGGATTGTGTGTAAGTGATAATTCTGTTTTGCTTCCATTTTAGACCATTTAAATATCAAGAGACACTGTTAAGAAAGATAGAAAGTACTAATCTTAAAATATTTAACTGGTCCTACAAAATTGGCAATTTTATGTCAGCAATTGTAATATGTAGGCCAAAAAAACCTCCTATTCTTTGGAATATATATATATATATATATATACACACACACACACACACACACGTATATATATATACACACACACGCATATATATGGAATATATATGTACACACATATATATATACATATATATGGATTATATATATACATATATATGGAATATTATATATATATAATACAAATGAAAAATAAAGCCTAAGAAACTGGAGTAGGACTTAGTTAACAAATCAAATAAGTTTCTTTCCTAAACAGCTTATTAGGAACTTTAATATATTTATAAGACTTGTGAATTTTCCAGATAGGAACATAGCATAAGGCAAATCCCAAAGAACGGAGAAATTTAACTTTTTAAATTTTTTTTGAAAACAATCTTTTATGTTTTTGTGTCCTCCAATCAGATTCATTGTGATAATGTCATTTTGCTAGAAGAAATAAAAAATAATAATTTCTCATATATTTTGAATCAAAATTTGGGGTTTTGTACTAACAATTCATTTTTTGTATGATGAACTCAGTTCATTTAGCAAATATTTAAATAGCAACAATATTCCAAGCAGCCATCAAATAATTTGCATGGCAGATAGTATAAATTCTTAGTGATGTTATCTTGTTTTCACAGTCATGCTTTTGTCATTTGGACAAATTTTTATATAACAAAAGTTTTCTAAACCTGTTTTGTATACAGGTAAATAAGTACTATATTGCTATATTAGTCATTACTGTTACAAGGCAATTGAAGGGGTGTGGCCTAGGGAATAGACAGAAAGTTATTCCAATCTGGAAATTCCAGATTTGGTTTGCATGCATCCTAGTGGCAGTGATTTATTTCTGCATACTGCAATGTCAGAACAATGACAAAACTAGCACAGAGTGATGGTATTGAAGATTGGCACCACTATTTTTTAGTGTTTATAACGCCTGAAAACTGACAATTTTGTTGTTAGAACTGGGACAGTGATATAACCAGGGAGGAGAAATTTTATGAGTTTCATACAATAGATCTACTAGAAGGGTGAGAAGGGACTGGGAAAACTAAGTTATTTTACTTTTAAATAAGCACAGTTAGGACCCAGATAATCCCTGAGCTAGCCTCAGGAATGCTTTAAGATCCCAACCATGCATGGAAATGATAGGCACTTTTTTTAACTGTAAAATATTTGAAAACAGAGCACTCAACTATTTGAAGATTTCAAGAAAAAGTATAACAAAAAAGAGGACTTGTCTATATGGATACATAATGGTATGGCAATAATAGTCATTAAAAGGAGATTATTTAATTTATTACTTGCTTCTCATTTTACTTAAAAACAAAAGAAATCAGAAACTATATGAACTTGTTGACAGAACTTGTTCACAGGCTTCTTTACCAATACATCCACCAATTTATCTGTATATCTATTCCCCCAATCTCGGCTTCCCCTCATATTTCAATGAGTGAACTGGTCCCCTCGTTTCTAAGATCAGACTCTCTACTTGTGTATAGATCCTATTTCCTGCTGCCTTTGTTTTTAGAACCTCATCAAAAATTTCTGTGATCTACCTTATTATATTTTTCTCTACTATACCATCCTCATCAGCATATGAGCATGATATAATGTCTTCCATCTTAAACTAAACAACAACAAAACTTTCTTCAACCCCATTCAACCTACAATTTCTGTCCTAAGCATTTTTCTGGTTTTAATAGGCGAAAAAAAAATTCAGATGCATTGATCGTACTTTACCTCTCTTGACTACCTCCTTGAATTGATCCTTAACTCGGATTTTTTTTTCCATTATTATGTAAACCTACTTTTGTTGAAACTCACCAATGGTCACCCCATTGCTATTCTAACATCACCTCTTAGGCTTCAGCTCACTTGACTTTTGGTGAGATTTGACACAGCTGATCATTCCCTTCTCTCTGAAATAATCTCACCAATTGGCTTTCATCGTATTCTCCTAGTTATGTTCCTGTCTTACAGGCTCTATTCCAATCTCTCTGCTGGATATCCCTCATCTTTCTCAACTGTAAAATTTGTAGTATTCTAGGGAACAATAGATCTATACTATTCTTTATTCCTGCTTATTTCCTAAGTAATATTCCTAATGTAATATTATATTTTTACAGCAATCTTTATGTTCACTATTCTCAAATAGTATCTGTAGTTCTAACCTTTCATATGAAACCAAAACACTATCCACCTAAGAGGTGACCTAAGAGCAACTATAAATGAACAAGTTAAAAAATTAGACTTCCTCAAAATTTAAAACTTTTGGTCTTTGATAGACCATATAAGAGAGAATGAAAAGACAACCCACAAAATAGAAGGTGAAGCAACATCATGTTCATTCATTTATGACAATGAATTTGCATTCTAAATATATTAAGGACTCTCAAACAAAATTCAGTAACAGAAATAAAAAGCAATAAAACATAGGCAAAATATTTGGGCAGACATTTTACCAAAAAATATATATGGCTGGATAATAAACACATAAAAATACACTCAATCGCATTAGTCATTAGACAACAGAATACTAAAACCATTATGAGGTACCACTTCATGCCTATTAGAATGGCAAAATGATTAAAAAAATAAAATAAAAAGCTGGACATTACCAAGTTCTGGAAAGAATGTTGAACAACTAGAATGCTTACATCTTGCGGCTGAGACTATAAAATAAGGCAGCCCTTTTTGAAATATGGTAATTTCAAATAGAGTTAAAAGTATACTTACTATATAGCCCAGCAATTTAACTCCTTCTAATTTACCCATAAGAATTCTTTTAAAAAAATTTACAAAAATTATGTGAATATTTACAGCAGCATTATTCATAATCACCAAAAATTGGAAATAGACTAAATGTCTATAAACAAATTGGTATATTCATATGCCTTTGTACTTCCATGCTTCAGGCTAAAACCTTTGTTGACACCACTTTTTCTTGGGCACTATACATTTGACTTCTAAACAAAGATCATAGTTTTACAATGAAAATACATCCAGGCCCTTTGTCCCACCTCTAGTTTATACTACCATCATCTCTCATCTGGACTATAGCAATTAATCCAATCCTGAACATTTATGGGCCAATGGTTAGAGTAGAAATGGAAGCCGACATATCATATATCTAAATATGTAAAAGTGTAAATAAAACATCCCAAAAATGATTAAAATATGGCAGCAAAGGAAAAGCCAGGTTACTGACCTTGGGCACCAGGTGCCTGTTTGTAGCCTGTGTCATTCTATTACCGCCTACCCCCCACCCCCACCCTGCTATCTTCCATATATGAGATCTCTCATACAAATATATACCATTTAGCTTGTACATTCAAGCTTAGTTCCCAACCTCTGAGAACAACCTGTTTTTGACCACCCCTTAGACTTGGATACATATACCCAGAGGTGGTTAAATAATCTGTGGAGCCCAGCACAAAATTAAAATAGGGCCCTTTGTTTAAAAGGCAGAGTAAAAAAGGATGCCTGTAAAGTTACTAAAAATAAACAAATGTCCTTTCTTCTGTGGTCTTTTTCCTTGTCACCATGTTTTTTGTTGGCTATTTAATATCATTCTACACACATCAGAATGACATATATATATATATATATATATATACACACACACACACACATATCTCAACTTCTGTGTTTATGTATAAGTACCAAGAAATGATTTACACGCATCTTGCCTATACCTCCTCTGCTTATGCATAAGCTTGATTGGACTTCACTGAACCTCATTTACAAGGCAGAAATTCAAATATAAAATTACTAAGATGATGACAAATGCATTAAGCCAACTAGGTCCCTTCTGAATATAGGGTCCTATGTGACTACAAGGATGTGTGCCCATCAAGCCAGCCTTGCATACACTACTGGTGTGTTCTGCTCTTGGAGAGGCACACCTGGAGCAGAGTCATGATGGATCAAGATCCAGGGCTCCAGATGACTAGAGAATGGAAGAGAAGAGGTGGAATCTGGGTTGGTGGGAGTGTATTCTCTTTGCTTCCTGGATTTCTCACTGAGAAAGGGGCAAGAGTAGAGTTTAGGACAGAAGTTTCTCTTCTAAGCTTAAGGGAAATTGTCTCCTAAATGGCTTTTGTCTTTCTTTAACTGATATGGTCTGGCTGTGTCCCCACCCATATTTTATCTTGAATTGTAGCTCCCACAATTTCCACATGTCCTGGGAGAGATCTGGTGGGCGGTAATTGAATTATGGGAGTGGGTCTTTTTCTTGCTGTTCTCATAATGGTAAGTCTCATAACATCTGATGGTTTTAAAAAGGGCAGTTCCTCTGCACAAATTCTCTCTCTTCTCTTGTCTGCTGCCATGTGAGATGTGCCCTTCACCTTCCACCATGATTGTGAGGCCTCCCCAGACATGTGGAACTGTAAGTCTATTAAACCTTTCTTTTGTAAATTGCCCATTCTCGGCTACGTCTTTATCAGCAGCATGAAAACAGACTAATATATTAACCCTACTAACTTTTATCCTCATATCATACATAGTAATCCCCTTTAAATATGTCAGATCATGACACTTTTTTCACACCAAACCATCAATTACATTCCATGTTACAAACAAAACAAAAACCTTATAATGGGCTGCACTGCCCTAGATGACCTGCTCCTCCCCCATTTCTTTTCTCGCATTATATCTTACTATTATTCTCTCCCTATCTTTACTACACTTATATTTGCCTCTTCTCTATTCTTTAAATGCATAACTAAACCCCTGTTACCTCTTTCTTTGTAAGTTATTGACAGCTATCTTCTTGATCTCTCCAATTTGCCTTTGTTCCCCATTCATCTAATGCCCATATTGTAAAATTATCTTCTTAAAATCATAAATTTGAATTGATCATCTAATTTAATATGGCGTTCCACTGGATGCAGGGAAAAGTCTAAGTCTCTTAACATGAGAAACAAATAGAATAACCTTCATAATAGTTGAGTATATGGCACATATTAAGTACTAGATGAGCAAACGCTATTCTTATAGAGGAAACATTTAGTGATGCACCCAAACACACTCTCCTCCATGGAACATGGTGTTATTTTACTCTATTTATTGCAATAAATTAATGTCTTCCTCCACCTCAAATAATATTGCTTTTCCTATATCTTCTCCTTCCTATTGCTCCTCTTCTCCTTCCTTCTCTCTGATTTTCCTCTCTTTGTCACCGTTTCACTCACTTTCTCTTACCTCTATCTTTACTTAGTGGTGTTTGCACAATATCTGCTTAATAGGAAACTCTTCATAGATATGATAGAGAGCACTATTGAGTAATAAATGTTAAGTACTAATAATGCTCAATTGGAATTAAAAAGACTGATCATCAGCAATGCAGATTAGTAGAAACCTGCAGCGGGTGTGAAAGAAATTGAGTTAGGTGTAAAATCAATCATATGGTAAGTAAGATGTCACTATTAATGACAGAAATGTTAACCTTCAGGATTAAGCCCATACTTTCTTGGACTGTTGTTACTTTTTGCTGCCAAATGCTTTGGCTTTTGCCAGTGTATGTGGGCATTAATGGTGGATTAGTTGGAGTAACTACGATTATGCAGCTTTCTCACTAGAGATTATACTTTTTCATGTTGTTTGCATCATATTCCACAAATCTCAAAGTTTATCTAAATTGAATGGTAAATAAAATGCATTTTTATAATATTTGATCATTGTTCTTGGGCAGAAGAGCCAAAAATAATCTTTTCATTTGGAGACCTTGCTAGAAAGGTTTTCAAATCACTTAACTTTTAAAAATACTATCAAAAGATTATTGTCTCAATTACTAGATTTTTTAAACTGTCAACTTTATGAGAATAATTGAGATTCACTTTGATAAATATCCTTTAATGACAAATAGATTGCCCTCCACTATGTACTAAAAAGCAACTTGTTTCCTTTGGACTAAATTTTTATGGTAAAATGCAAATAATTTTATTTCTTTTAATTTATGATACCATTACCATATCTTGTTACATAAAATGACAATGAGAAAAAACACTCCTGCTGCTGCAATCTGTGCTGAAAATCTTCCTCAAAATATATTGTCTCTGTTCCTATCTGTAGTTTTAGCTATAGGAAGTAGGAATTTTCTCACAGTATTTGCTATATGATGCTAGCACTTGGTGATAACAGACACTAAAAATATAATGTGAGTTTGCTCAGCTCAAATTATAAGCAGCCAAAGACCTCCAAATAAGAATAATATGCTTTTAAGGTTTATTTATGCCTGTCAACATTCTCTGTGTATTATTATTGGCATTTATTTCCTATTTATACATAAACAAATTCAATAGGAATTGTTATATCCTATGTTTAATATGATACAACAATCCAATCCCAAGTATAAATGTGTGCAGTCTTCTAAGAATAACTTTATAATTTGGATAACTATATCTAATTGGAAGAACAGAAAGTTTTAAGGCACACAAATAACCCAGAAGCTCATTGTTTTTTTTAGGCTTGAGAAGGCAATGAGCTATTGTGTAATTTACACTGTCAAAAGACAAAATTACAGCAAATTTAGCTTAAAGATCTAATTGGCTTTTATTAGCGATTCTACAATTGGGTGACATCTTATTCTATAAAATAGAATAGGTGTTCCAATGAGCTGAACAGAGAAGTTTGGCTTTATAGAGAGAAAAAGGCTGAAGAAAGCAGAAACAGAATAAAAAGGGGATAGGTCCTTTCAAAGTTATTTTCCTTCCTTGTGGTGTTAAAACAGAGAGGACTTTCTTATTATGCCAACTCAGGTAAACTCGTCTCCTTATGTCTGGTTGCTGTGAATCTCCTGTTTTTTTTGTTGTTGTTTTGTTGAAAAACTGGCCCATGTCTTTTTTCTTTTTGATTTCCAACTTTTAAGATCAGGGATACATGTGCAGGATGTGCAGGTTTGTTACATAGGTAAATGTGTGCCATGATGGTTTGCTACACAGATCATCCCATCACTTAGGTATTAAGCCCAGCATCCATTTGCTATTCTTTTCGATGTTATCCCTCCTCCCACTCCCCACCCTCTGACAGGCCCTAGTGTGTATTGTTGCCCTTCATGTGTCCATGTGTTTTCATTATTCAACTATACTTTTAAGTGAGAACATGTGGTATTTGGTTTTCTGTTCTTGCACTAGTCTGCTGAGGATAATGGCTTCCAGCTCCACCCATGTCCCTACAAAGATATGATCTCCTTCCTTTTTATGGCTGCATAGTATTCCATGGTTTGCATGTACCACATTTTCCTAATCTATTCTATCATTGATGGACATTTGGGTTGATTCCATGTCTTTGTTATTGTGAACAGTGTTGCAGTGAACATACATATGCATGTATTTTTAGAACAGAATGATTTATATTCTTTTGGGTATATGCCCAGCAATAGTATTGCTGGGTCAAATGGTATTTCTGCCTCTACATCTTTGAGGAATCTCCACACTGTCTTCCACAATGGTTGAAGTAATTTACATTCCCACAAACAGCATAAAAGCATTCCATTTTCTCTATAACTTCACCAGCATCTGTTGTGAAAACTAGCCCATTTCAAAGTTGAGTTTGATGTGGCACTTTGCATGAGTGATTCCATTCTGGTTTGGTCTGGTCTGTCGGAACCTAGTGGAGAAGCATAGTCTAAAGCAATGGCCTATAAATTTTGCTTAGCAATTCTCCCCTTTTGGTCAGGTTCTCACTTAGATGAGAGCCTGATCAAAATTTAGGGCATCACCCCACCCTCAAGCCACCATCACGCTGGGCTTTAAGTCTCAATTGCCTTCTGTGGATAGTGATCACAACCTCTATTTTCAGAGTCAGTAATGGCAAGTAAAGCCCCTTTCACTTCACATCTCTCTGACTAGAGCCTGGAAAGATTCTCTGCCTCTAAGAATTTATGTATTTAGATTATGCCCACCTGGATAATCCAGGATAATTTACCTACTCGATGTCCTTAAACTTAATTGTGTGTTCAAAGTACCTTTTGCCATGTAGGATAACAGTTCCAAGAATTAAGTTCTAAGGATATATTTGGGGGATCTTTTTATTCTGCCTTCCACAGAGGGTGTGATGGTGTTACGTTAAATGGGATCACTACAGTCAGGACACTGACCTGAGTCATATCACTCTGAAATATGACTTGAAACGGGTAGTGTGCTTAGTGACATAAACAGGCAGGAATCTCAAAGCACCCTCCATGACGGGGGTTGATTTGTAAGAAATTTAATTTCTGGGGAGCAGCAGTATAAGAGAAACTTTCTTTTATACATATTTTTCATTTTCCACAATTCCTTTGTTCTCTGGGAGGTCCCACTGTTATAATGAGGATAATAATACATACTACACTTTAACTACATACTTTTGGTCTCTGAAACAGGAACATATTTTATTGTCTTAGGAATGTCATTCCCTCATAGTACAGACTGTACCCTATATGTTGGTATCAGTATCTGTTAGTGAGAGCACTTTTGGCATTTTAGGCGGGATAATTTTTATTTATTTATTTTTTTTGAGATGGAGTCTCCCTCTGTTGCCCAGGCTGGAGTGCAGTGGCGCGATCTTAGCTCACTGCAAGCTCCACCTCCCAGGTTCACGCCATTCTCCTGCCTCAGCCTCCCAAGTAGCTGGGATCACAGGTGCCCGCCACCACGCCCAGCTAATTTTTTGTATTTTTAGTAGAGACGGAGTTTCACCATGTTAGCCAGGATGGTCTCGATCTCCTGACCCCATGATCTGCCCGCCTTGGCCTCCCAAAGTGCCAGGATTACAGGCATGAGCTACTGCGCCCGGCCCTAGGTGGGATAATTCTTTACTGTGTAGGACTGTCTCACACACTGCATGTTGTGTATTGTCCTTGACCCCAACATACTAACATCTCTGGTCCCCAGTCACTGGACAGCCCAAAACAAATTCACACATACAAAACTATTAGTTAATAGGTTATTGATATGGTTTGGATGTTTGTCCCCTCCAAATCTCATGTTGAAATGTGATTCCCAATGTTGGAGGTTGGACCTGGTGGGAGGTTATTGGATCACGGAGGCAGATCCCTCATGAATGATTTAGCACCATCCGCTTGGTAATAAGTGAGTTCTCGCTCAGTTCAGAGTTCTGGTTATTTAAAGGTCTGGCACATCCTCACCTCACTCTCTTGCTCCCTCTCTCACCATGTGACATGCCTACTCCCTCTTCACCTTCCACCATGATTATGAACTTCCTGAGGGCCTTACCAGTTAATTTGCTGGTGTGCATAAATGTTTTGGGAAGTCCACACAAACAGTGACTAGACTAAGCCAAAATTATAATTGACCTCATATTATGATTCTTCCCCCACTGTAATGCAAAACTTGCTATGGTTTGCATTACTTGAAATTCCCCCATCTGCCCACCCAGGTTCCCATAAAATAATGCTAAATGTTGAAATATGAACTGGTCTACACAGACTCCAAAACCTATGCAAGAAAACATGGGAACTAATTACAATCATACAGAGTCCATACATAAAAAGTGACATTGAAATGGGGAAATAAACATTCAAGACAAGCAGAGTAGGCTCCAGAATCTGCACCACACCTTAGAATCAGGTGGGGATTTCACAAGGAAAGGAAAAGACTGTGGGCTGCTAGGGATGGAGGAACGCAGAAAACATCAACTAGGGCTTTGCCCAAGTGGTGCAATACCGAGATCTGGTGTGCATTTGAGTTTGGATTAGTGGAGACTGGAGAAAGAGGAGGTTAAAAAGTGCTTGGGACCAGATTCTGGGAAACTCATAGCCTTTCAGGGTGACCAACACATAGTGGAAGAGGGTAGAGTTTTCCTCAAGAAAAAAAAAAAAAAAAAAAAGGCAATATGTTGAAGATAACAGTTCTATTGCAACAAGATAGTATCAAAGGATTGTGATTGAGTTTAAAGAATCTTTTATTTCTAAGAGTACTGATACCATCAACGGGAAAAAGCATTCTTTTTTATTCTATTCTTAAAGTTTGGTTCTGTTTGTCATCTCAAGGGTTTCTCCTGTCAGCAGCCATGGTAGTTATATAAAGGAACTTGAATACACACAGATATATTTTGAAAACTGGAAAATTTAACCTAAAGTACATTTTAGCTTTGGAGTGCCCTTGGGGATGGAAGTGAATTGCTCAGGAGATGAATAATGGGATTCATTACTATGACCCATTGAAATCTAACATAACCCAAGGTAATCCCTTGCTGTTGAGCAGCTTAGAGACTGAGGAGAGTAACTCAGCCTCACTTAAGTGATTTCTTATCCTGCCACTGAAGCTACCAACCAAAGGCTATTTTGTCCCTACAAATAGAGGTGTATCTATGTTTATTGATATAGGGGACAGAAGCATATTCTTTGCATATTCAAATGACCTTGTTTTAGCTCTTTTTCATTCCTGTGATGCCAAAGTGTTTATCTTGCATACCGTAAAAATAGACTTGATCAATATTCTACAATATAAATAACTACATATTTTGCTTTTGTTACTGTGTCGAAATAGTCATATAAATGATAGATGTAAATCTAATGTTAGATTATCAATTAAGACAAACTTTTTATGTTTTTTACCTTATTGTACAATAGTCCCCCCTTATCCACAAGGGTGTTCCAAAACCCCTAGGGAATGCTTGAAACCTAGGATAGTACCAAACCAATTGCAGTCAATCAGAACATATTTTTGTTCATGTATTCCACCCACAAATTTAAAGCCTTTTCTTTCTAAACTAAGCACTTATGATACACTGTGGCAGTAACTTTATCACTTTGAGATGCAATAGCAAAACTAGCACAAATTTCTTTTTCCTTTTTCACAATTCACAAAGAGAAGATTTGTTCCTATAGCAAATCTTAGCAACTTCAGCATATGATTATTTTTCTTTATTAAGAGAACTTTCACCTTTTCACTTAAAGGAAGCATTTTATGGCTTCTCTTTGGCATATCTGAATTGCCACCATCACCACCCTTAAACTTTGAGACCATTATTGAGCAAAACAAGGGTTACTTGAACATAAGCCCTGCAATACTTCCACAGTGAATCTGATAACCAAGATGGCTACTAAGGGACTAATGGTTGGGGAGTTGTAGACAGCGTGGAGACGCTGGACAAAGGAATGATGCATGGCCCAGGTGAGATTTCATGATGCTACCAGAGTGTGTACAATATAAAACTTATGAATGATTTATTCCTGGAATTTTTCATGTAATATTCTGAAACCTCAGAAAGTAAAACCTCAGATAAGGGGAACTATACAGTTAGATCTTGAATAACCATCTTTTGATTCAACATCATTTCCTTATAACGTTGATGACAAAAGAAAATTGATTCCCAGTAGGCCCACTGTCTGTCTGGAGTTTACATGTTCACCCTATGTCTGCGTAGGTTTTCTCAGAGCACTTCAAAGCTGTGCATGAGAGCTGAATTGGCACGTATAAATGATCCGTGTGAGTGAGCCAGCATGTCTGGTTCCCAACTGGTTCCCCAAACTGCTGGGATGGGCTTTGGCAATCTGAGACCCTGGAATAATTAGGTAAATAATACCTTACTTGTTTTTATTAATCTTTGTTAAATATATATATAGATCACATTTATTTGAATATTTAATATTAGAAGTGTTTTCATCCTTATGTAAAAGTGTGGTGATCATTTGTGATCAGAAATATGCCATAGGAACTTAACTCTTGTTTATATCAGTTAGCCTATGATAAATTAGTTTAATTATAGGTGTTTTGCTTAAAGTGGCAGTTTCCAAGGCAACATTGAGAACTTACTGTACACGCAAAATAAAATTTACTGTAAAAAATATAAATTCAAAACTTTGAGGCCACATTTTCTTTATAATATGGAAGATTCAGACAGATTGTTTCTATAGCAGGTTTTATCAAACAATGAAAAAAATTATAATCTAAGAAATTTTTTCAGATAAAAGAGAAGGAAGCTTCACATGCCTTTATTTTTATTTTTTTATTTTTTTAAATGAGGCTAGTGTAATACTGTTACAAACATCAAACCAGTAAGATGGAATAAATTTTAAAAACACCTGTAGGCCAATCTTATTTACAAATATATGTAAAAATGGAATGGGGCTCAATCTGTATTCAGGAAGCCCTGATAAGGGACAACTGTCACACTTAACACAACACAAATGATATTGTGACCTCATGACATTAAAGTGATTTGTTCAAGTCCTACATATTGTAAAAGTCTGGATCAGAATCTAAAAATGCTGATATCCAATCCTAAGATTTTCAAATAAGACATCCATATTAGTCCATTTTCACACTGCTGATAAAGACATACCTGAAACTGGGAAGAAAAAGAGGTTTAATTGGACTTACAGTTCCACATAGCTGGGGAGGCCTCAGAATCATGGTGGGAAGCAACAGGCACTTCTTACA
This sequence comes from Pongo pygmaeus, assembly GCF_028885625.2. Taxonomy (NCBI): domain Eukaryota; kingdom Metazoa; phylum Chordata; class Mammalia; order Primates; family Hominidae; genus Pongo; species Pongo pygmaeus. The sequence continues at coordinate 156,837,755 of NC_072373.2, read as the reverse complement.
TGGTGACAATAAGAGAAAAATTAGGAGGAAGCAAAAGCAGAAATCCCTGATAAACCCATCACATCTCATGAGAATTAATCACTATCAAGAGAATAGCACTGGAAAGACTGGTCCCCATGATGAAATTTCCTCCCCCTGGGTCCCTCCCACAACACGTGGGCATTCTGGGAGATACAATTCAAGTTGAGATTTGATGGGAACACAGCCAAATTATATCACCACCTTTTTCTATTTTATGATTGGATCAGTTAGGATAATATCTGCTGCTATCACAAACCAACTCACAAACTGAAAGATTTACCCCAATTAAACTTGATTGTTGCTCTCCTACACCAAGAAATACTGATAGGTTTCCACCTGGGTATCGAGGCCCACTGACACCATGCAGTATGTGGCTCTCCCATTCTCTAGGGCCTACTTTGAGTGCTCTGCAGTCAGCTGAGAGAAAGAGAAACAGGTAAGAAATCTCATCTTCTTCCTTATTCTAACAAATGTAATACTAATTACTACATTCATATTCCATTACTGAAAAGTGGTCAAATGATTTCGTGGGTCCCAGAATGGGGTCTAGAATATGGAGTCCCTAAAATATCCATAAAGTTTGTAGTGAAGTACTAACTATCTCTTTATTTAGATGTATGCACAGCAGTCCAGTTTACACCTGGTGCCCTGTTTTAATCTATTTATTTTCATCCAATCCAGGATACTTTTAGTGTTGCTGTTTTCAAAAGTGTCCTGCTTTGAATGATAGATTATAGGATCACCCTGTGCCTTGTCACAATGCTCTTGGACAATTGCAAGAGGTTTTTTTGTTTGTCTTTAATACATAAAAAGCAAATAAATATGCCAACATCATAGTGTTTTGCTGTAGTTATCAATCAACATTCTGTTGAATGTGCCTAGGCTGTAGAAAATCTTTAACACCTCTGATAATCCAGAATGATCCATTTTTGAATATTTTTCCAGACACATTTAAAAAATGATAATTTTTGAATAAAATTATATATGAGAAATTTATTCAAAATAGCATTATGGTTGTTTTTCACCCTACATAATATAAATTTAAACAATTTCTACACGGGTTATTGGAACATAGCCAGATGTTCCAAGGCATGGTGAATCTTTTACGAACATTATGGAGGAAAATTTAACTATTCAGTAAAAATATGCTTAAAAGGAAGAAGACAACCAAGGCGCTCTGTTGCCTGAAGGCAAAAGAATTGGATATATGTCCCTTTAAAGTCTCTTTCAGTCGCTTAGTACAATAATAAATTCCCCTGCAGAGTATAACTTGAGTATATAAAAATGTTCAAAAATGACATGATAAAGCAAGTGAAAATGTAGTAATAGACCCTTTAAGCAATATTATGCACTGTCTCTTGAATACTAGCATTCTGTGATATCATGTAAGATTTGCTTATGAAATCTATCTGAGAAACAGAACATAACATGACAAAGTGTTGAGTTCTCAGAGTAAAGGCAATATTCTCTCTCTTGAAATATAATGAAGACTACACTTCATTAAAGTGTAATTGTCAACTTGGGGAAACAATACAGCTTTGCTATGTCAAAATAACCCAAACGAATAGAACAGAACATGAATTTTAAAAAATCTTGGCACAGAAGCATGTATATTTAATAAGATGTCTTTTATCATGGCTTTTCATAATGAAAAAATATTAAATATGAACGTGGTAGATACTACTCATTGTGTTTTTCTACCAATCTGTCCACCCTTACCATAATACCCTCATTGCCCCTCATCCTCACTTCAAATATAAAATAAACATAGTTGTTAGATGTCAGTGTCACAGTGAAGATTGTATAAAATCTTAAATGCTTTTCAGCTCTGAAATAACAGCCTGACCAGTGCATTCTGAGCTGAAATTCTTAAATGTAGTTTTCAATGGCAAATGTTCTAAAACCTTCCCAATACTGACTCATGCCACAAAAAAAGAAAAACAAGAAGAAATAGGTATCTTAATTTTTTTTATAGAAAATATCAAAAGTTTTTTTTAGTTTTAATGTCTTGCTGAATTGAATAACTGGACACTTTTGAATGCTCTCAAATTCTCACATTTCAAAGTTTTATGAATTGTCCTTTGGAGATTACTGTCCATTATACACACCTTCATTAACTAAGATGTCACTAATCATTCTTTGAAAAATGCAAATATTGATTAGAAATAATTTTTATGTATTTCTTTAAAATATGTTATTGGTAACATACAAAGCAATATAGATGAAATGATTTTAGTACAGACAGTCCCCAACTTCCAGTGGCACCACTTATGATTTTTTGACTCTAGTATTGTGTGAAAGCAATACAGCTTTCGGTAAGAACCGTATTTCAAGTACCAAAAACAACCATTCTGTTTTTCAGTAAGAACCATATTTTGAGTACCAGAAACAACCATTCTGTTTTTCAATTTCAAAAAAATCAATAAATTACATGAAAGGTTAACACCTAATTATAAAATAGGGTTTGTGTTTGATGATTCTGTCCAACTGCAGATTAGTGTAAGTGTTCTGGGCCTGTTTAACATCGGCTAGGCTAAGCTATGACGTTTAGTATGTCAGGTGTATTAAACACATTTTCAACGTGATATTTCCAACTTACAATATGTTTATCTGGATGTAAGCCTATTGTAAATCAAGCAGAATTTGCAATTTAATTGATGTATAACAAATAAAGTTATAGAGAAATGGTCCTAAGGATTATTACATCCACCCACTAATTTTTTAAATCACTTAAGGCACAAGATTAAGTAAGTTTCCATAATTACTCCAAAATTTGGTGGCAGAGCTGGAACTGGTATTATATCCTTTAAATATTTATTATTTACTATGTGTGTAGCACTTTGTTATATTATTTCTTTTATCAATGCTAAATGATAGAGTGATCATTAACATTTCCATTTGGCAGATCAGGAGAATGCGACATTGGCTTAAGCAATCTGAGCAGTTTGGAAATATAGTGTGACATGTGTAATTTATAGATCATGTAAAGGATATCTCCTTTCAGTTATTTGCTTCGTGTTTTATCAGTGACCTACTGTGGCAGGCCAGGTCTCACTAACGCAGGCCTCTGTAACAACTGTTTCAGCACTGACTGAGTGGTTAAGTTAAATATTAAAAGCTGAGAGAGACAGTGACCTTTTACAAACGCTGGGATATAACAAAAGCCCCCCAAGAGTTTTGCCCAGGACTTTGCTGGGCCTTGGAGCCTTCATCACAAGATAATGGAGGAATTCTTAACAGGACCCATTTGGATTAAACAAGTTTATTGGGGGTCTGAAGGGACTCCCCAAACCTCCATGATTTTGCAGGAGACAAGATAAGGGTATTCACCCCAGCATCTGGACCCATTTAGATTAAGTAAATTTACTGAGGCTCCAGAGGAAGGTCTTCAGGACTCTTATCTTAGTTATAGATTAGAATAATTTAATCACTTACATCTTTAGATGAATGCACACTTACATGTAGACATATAGATTAAAAGGTACATAAGCGCTGGTAAACGTTGTAATTTTGAGTTGGTCTGGTGATAATTTCCATGCCTTCTCCTGTACCTGGTTACAGAAATAAACTCCCTTCTTTTTCAGTTTATCTTCATCTTGTTATTTGGCCACGAGGAAAAGCAGCCCAACCCTCGATTTGGTTGGGAACACTACTACACTGGCAAGCGTATTTTTTTCCTAAAATTTCTAAATGTGTTTGCTGGATCATTGTGCTACTTTGCTCAAAGACAGGCTGTTTTATTTAGAGATAAACAGCATTGTGTATATCACCTTTATTTAAATAATCTGAAATGTTCAATATGTTTATGGGAAACACAACGTGAACATTTAAATATGTTTATTCATTGTATTTTTGTTCCAATCTGTCCACTTTTTGATAAGTGTTTTTGAATAAATGCACCAATAAGGATGTAAATAAGAGACATTTTTTGAATAAATGCACCAATGAGGATGATACAATACTAAACCAAAAGAATGTAAGATGTGTCCATTTGCAAACAACAACCATCTCCTAGAGTCTTTTTTGAGTATAATGCGCTGTCTACAAATCATTTTGCATAGGGCTGATGATTACTATGACCTTCTTGCTCCTCTTAGAGTAAAGGATATTTGTGAGAAAAAGACCAACAGATATTTTGCCTTGGAGTAAATGACAACAGAAGGCAGAGAGAAGTGACTGACCAAACCTTCAGAGTAAGTTAACACCTTTGTTGTTGTTGTTGTTGTTGTTAGCTCACATGCTCATTTACTACTCTAATTCAGTAGTTCTTAAACTTGAGCAAGCATCAGAATCACCTGGAGGGTTTGTTTAAACACCATCTTCTGGGTCCCAGTTCCAGAGTTTCTGAGATGGTAGGTCTGAGTGGGGCCTGAGGATTTACAATTCTACATGTTTAGGTAATGCTGACATAGTTGCTTTAGGTACCACTTTTTCAGAAACCCCGACTTAATTGCTTACTTGCTCAACCTAATTGTTGAATGAGATGTAGCAAGCAATAAGTGGTTTCTGCTTTTCCCGGTTGCCCCTTCTGAGTGACATCTTTGGACCAGGTGTTTGATAATTCAGATTCTAAATTTTACAACTACTGCTATAAGACCTACAACCATAAGATCTACAACCATAAGATCTGTGCTCTTTTCACTGAATCATGTATTTATTTTTGAAAAACAGGTATCATTAGAGCTTCACTCAACATTTTGTAATAATTTAGTGAAAGAATAAGAGAAGTCAAATTTCCAGAATGTTGTCTGAGAATAAGGAATGGTTATGGCCAGTATGTATCTATTTTTCACAGTTCTGGAGGCTCAGAAGTCGAAGATCAAGGTGTCCACAGAATCATTCTCTGAGGTGGGTCCTCTTTTGGTTTGCCACAGCCTCCTTCTTGGTGTATCTTCACATAGTGGAGACAAAGGGACGGCAAGCTCTCTGATCTCTTCTTCTAAGAGTGCTAATTATCTTATGGAGAATTCACCCGCATGACCTCGTCTAAACCTAATTACCTCCTAGAGACCCCACCTCCAAATGTCATCAAATTGGAAATTAAAGCATCAACATACAAATTTTGGGGGAACAAAATTCAGTCCATAGCACCTCATATCCAATTTCTCATATTATTAACAACTTAGACTGATACGGTACTTTTGTCACAATATTGCTATATCATTATCAACTAAAATTCATAATTTATTAATTTATCTGTTTTTTATAAAATATTCTTTTTCTATACCAAAATCCCATTCATGGCATCACATTAAATTTAGTCATCATGGCTCATTGGGTTCCTCTTGGCTCTGACAGTTTCTCAGACGTTTATTATTTTGATGACCTTGACGGTTGTCTGAGGCATACTGTATTTTGTAGAATGTTTCTCAACTGCAGTTTAACTGCAGTTCTTGGTATATTTTGGATACCAGTCCTTTATCAGATATTTGATTTACAAAGATTTTTCTCCCAATCTAGACTCTTTTGTTCTTTTGTTTTGTTTTGTTTTGTTTTGTTTTGAGATAGGTTCTCCTATGTTGCCCAGGCTGGAGATCAATTGCTATTAATAGGCATGCTCTTAGTGCATTACAGCCTGGAACTCTTGGCCTCAAGTGATCCTCCTACTTCAGCCTCCCTAGTAGCTGGGACTAGAGGTACATGCTACTAGATGAAAATTAGAAGTTCTAAAAATAAGTCCAATTATCAAATTTTTTCTTTCACGGATCATGTTTTTGGTGCTGTATCTAAAAAGGCATCAACATAATTAAGGTAATTTAGATTTTCCCAGATGCTAACCTTGAGGAGTCTTTGTAGTTTTGTATTTTCCATTTATCTGTATGTTCTATTTTTACTTAAATTTTGTGTAAAGTGAAAACTCTGTGTCTAGGCGTGGTTTTTTTTGGTTCTCTTCCTCTCCTTCCTCCTCCTCCTCGTCCTTCTTCTTCTTTCTTCTTTCTTCTTCCTTTTTCCTCTTTTCTTCTTCCTCCTCTTCTTCCTTCTTCCTCCTTCTTCTTTTCCTCCCCCCTCCTCCTCCTTCTTCCTCCTGCTCCTCCTGCTACCCCTCCTCTTCCTCCTCTTTCTCTTCTTCTTCTACCTTCTTCCTTCTTTCCTCCTCCTCCCCTCCTCCTTCTTCTTCCTTCTCCTCTTCTTCTCCTCCTCCTCCTTCTCCTCTTCCTCTTTCTTCTTCTCCTTCTTCCCCTTCTTCTTCTCCTTTTTTTCTCCTTCTTCTTCCTTCTGCTTCTCCTTGTCCTCCTCCTCCTTCTTCTTCTTCTTTGCATGTGGATGTCTGATTTTTCTAGCACAATTTTCTAGCACTTTAACAAGACCAGCCTTTCCACATTTAAATTCCATGGAGCCTTTGTCAAAAATCAGTTGACTACATTGGTATGGGTCTGGTGGATCTGTTTCCAGGCTTTTTGCTCTTCCTGGAGTGGCTATTCTTTCATCAATACCATGCTGTCCTGTGTACTACAGTTTTATGGTAAGTCTTGAAATCTAATAAAGTCAGTCATCTAACTGTTCTTCAGTATTGTGTTGGCTCTCCTAGTTCTTTGTCTCTTTACATAAATTTTAAAATCAGTTTGTTGATATTTACAAAATAATTTTCTGGCCTTTTGATAGAGATTGTGTTGAATCTACAGACAAAGTTATGAATAACTGACATCTTAAGAGCATTGAATTGTACAATTCACGAACATAAAATATATTTCCAGTTATTTAGTTAATTTTAAAATAAATTTTAATCACGTTTTATAGTTTTCTGATACAGATATTGTACATATTTTGTTAGATTTATACTTGAGTATTTCATTTTGTGTAATATTGTAAAATAATCATTTTTATTTCAAATTCTGATGATTTGCGGCTTGTATATAAAGCGAAATTGACTACAGTATACTGACTTTGCCTCCTATGACCTTCCTATAATCACTCATTACTTCCAGAAATTTTTGTAGAATCTTTTGTATAGACTCTGCAGACAGTAATATAACCTCTGAATGAAGGCAATTTTATTTATTCATGTACAATCAATATACAGTTTGTTTTTTGAACTTGCTAGGACTTCCTTGTATAGGAATGGTGAGATAAAACATTTTTGCCTTGTTCCTGATCTTAGGGGGCATATATTCAGCCTCTCATGATTAAGTATGCTAGTATCAATATATGTTTTTGTAGATTTTCTTTATGAAGTTGAAGATATTCCCTTTTAGTCTTAATTTGCTAGAATTGTTATCATGGAAGGGTGTTGGAATTTTTTCAAAAGCTTTTCTGCATCATTATGATATTTCTTTTTTCTGTCTGAAAATTAGATTAGATGTACTACACTGTTTGACTTTCTAACACTGAATCAGACTTGCATACCTGAAAAAAAAATGAGTTGAAGACATCTTTTACCTCACTCTTCCCACTTGAAAGTCCCAAATAAATGTTAGATGAGTAAGTTGTAATTTATAAATTCCCTAACTTAAAACCTACTGGGCTTTGATATCTATTTCTCTCTTCTTGAGAGGTCCTCAAACCCAACTTTTAAGTTACCTAAACCTGGAAAATTCTCTCAGAACAAAATAAGTGTTTAACTGTTCAATTCTTAGTTACTCATCTAGTTTTATGCTTTATTTAACATTTCTAGCACTAAAAAAAATTTAAAAATTCTTAAGATCGAATTTTCCTAATGTGTACTATAGCTCTGTTTTTTCCAACAGAATATTTGATCTGAGTAACCTTACCTAGCATATTTCCCCTCAATGTAGGTGTTTTTATTTTAAAATAATGCATTTAGAGAGTGACATTTTTATTTTCAAAAATAAACAAAAATAAAAGATAAATCGAATCCACTGATAGTCTCATGTTCCCATTACTTAAATATAGCTTTATTGTTTTTCCCTTTTTACCTCCTAGTATCTTTTCCTAAGGATTTCTTTACACAGTTGTAATCAGTTTTCACAATTAATACTGTATTTGAAATATTTTTCATGCTACTTCTTTTTCATAAACTTCATTTTATATGGCTGCTTGATGACTGGGAGCAAACCTTTTGCATCTACCCTGATGTTGAACACAGATATACATATTACACATTCAGTAATGTTGTCAACTTTAATGAAAGTACAGGCATTTTAAGGAGCAAAGCTTTCTTGGATATTTATTTAGTTCTTTTTGCCATACCGCCTAACATAGTAATGTAGTCAAAGGCCGACATTTAATAAACAATTGTTAATTTGGCCGGGCACGGTGGCTCGCGACTGTAATCCCAACACTTTGGGAGGCCGAGGCAGGTGGATCACTTGAGGCTAGGAGTTTGAGACCAGCCTGGCCAACATGGTGAAACCCCATCTCTACTAAAAATACAAAAATTAGCTGGGCATGGCAGCAGGCCCCTGTAATCCCAGCTACTCCAGAGGCTGAGGCAGGAGGATTGCTTGAACCATGGAGGTGGAGGTTGCAGTGAGCTGAGATCATGCCACTGCACTCCAGCCTGGGCAATAGAGCAAGACTCTGTCTCAAAAAAAAAAAAAAACATAAAGTAAATTAAAAAAAAAATGAATTGCTAAATGAAATGCTGTAAGGAGTTAGAGTCCTGTTACTGAGAACCACAACAGAGAAGGGGGTGTGGTATATGTAAATGCGTTCTAGTCCTACTCCCAGATCTTTGTTGTAGTCAGTCTAGGAGAATAACAAATATCCAAACAATGGATTTAGTACTTCACATCTGTACTCCAAGATAAGGGATATTCACATCTTAAGTATCTATCTGCCCTTACCTTTGCCTTCTTATTTGTAGTTCTCAATACAATAGCCAGAATCATCCTCTTAAAAGTTCAATTTGATTATGTCATTCTTCTCTTTATGACCTACAATAACTTTCCATCTCAGAGTAAAAGTCAAATTCCTTAAAGTGGTTTATCAGGCTGTCTTAGTCAGCTCAGGCTGCTGGAGAAGAATACCATATACTAAGTGGCTTAAACAACTGACATTTATTTCTCAGTTATGGAGGCTTGGAAACCGCAAATCAAGATGCTGGCTAGTGCGTGTGGTGGTTCATGCCTGTAATCCCAGCATTTTGGGAAGCCAAAGCGGGTGAATCATTCGAGGCCAGGAGTTAGAGAACAGCCTGGCTAACATGGTGAAACCCCATCTCTACTAAAAACACAAAAATTAGCCAGGTGTGGTGGGTCATGCCTGTAATCCCAACTACTCAGGAGGCTGAGGGATGAGAATAGCTTGAACCTGAGAGGCAGAGGTTGCAGAGAGAGACTGTCTCAAAAAAAAAAAAGGAAAAAAGAAGATGATGCTGGCTGGCTGATTTAGGTTTATGTAAGTACTCTTTTCCTGGTTTTGCAGATAGCCACATTCTTGCTGTGTTCTCATGTGACTTCTCTTTTCTTATAAGGGCATTAATCACATCATGAGGGAGCCACCCTCATGACCTAATTACTTCCCAAAGGCTCACATCTCAAACTATCATCACATTGGGGATTGAGGATAACATGAGGACCTCTTGCCATGTAAAATTTTGGGGGACACATTCAGTCCACAGCAAAGGCATTATGTCATCTAGTTATGTTGCCTCTCTGACCTCTTCTTCTTCCACTGTATTTTGATTGCTCTGGTTCACCCACATGGGCCTTTCCTCATTCCTTAAACACACTCTTCTATCTCAGAAACTTGGCATTTGCTATTTCCTCAACCAGGAAACATCTTTGCCCAGGTATCATATTTTCTCCTTTGCTCAAATCCTTCATGTCTGTTCAAATATTCTCTCTTTTGCGGTGTCTTCCCTCTCTTCAAACCCCTTTACTACTTCATTGCTTCCTTAGTCCTCAAAAAAACAAACAACCCCATCAAAAAGTGGGTGAAGGATATGAACAGACACTTCTCAAAAGAAGACATTTATGCAGCCAAAAGACACATGAAAAAATGCTCATCATCACTGGCCATCAGAGAAATGCAAATCAAAAGCACAATGAGATACCATCTCACACCAGTTAGAATGGCGATCATTAAAAAGTCAGGAAACAACAGGTGCTGGAGAGGATGTGTAGAAATAGGAACACTTTTACACTGTTGGTGGGACTGTAAACTAGTTCAACCATTGTGGAAGTCAGTGTGGCGATTCCTCAGGGATCTAGAACTAGAAATACCATTTGACCCAGCCATCCCATTACTGGGTATATACCCAAAGGACTATAAATCATGCTGCTATAAAGACACATGCACACGTATGTTTATTACGGCACTATTCACAATAGCAAAGACTTGGAACCAACCCAAATGTCCAACAATGATAGACTGGATTAAGAAAATGTGGCACATATACACCATAGAATACAATGCAGCCATAAAAAATGATGAGTTCGTGTCCTTTGTAGGGACATGGATGAAATTGGAAATCATCATTCTCAGTAAACTATCGCAAGGACAAAAAACCAAACACTGCATGTTCTCACTCATAGATGGGAAATGAACAATGAGAACACATGGACACAGGAAGGGGAACATCACACTCTGGGGACTGTTGTGGGGTGGGGGGAGGGGGGAGGGATAGCATTAGGAGATATACCTAATGCTAAATGGCAAGTTAATGGGTGCAGCACACCAGCATGGTGCATGTATACATATGTAACTAACCTGCACATTGTGCACATGTATCCTAAAACTTAAAGTATAATAAAAAAAAACTGGATATTGTATATATTTGTCAATTTTGGATTAATTTTGGATTAGCTTTTTCCAAACTAAATATAAGCTTCTTGAGTGTTAGACATTTATCTGTCTTGTTCGCTAATACGAACTTCATCACCTAGCAGCTGGAATACTGAACTGCTCAGTAAATATTTGTTAAAGATGTAATCAATGAATGCTGAATATTATGTCTACCAAGTAGTCAGTGTTTTTATTACACCATAGTTCTCCTTAATATCTTGATCACCTTTGCAAAATAGTATTAGCACAATGTTATAGAAAATAAAATCAACAAGTTAAGGATCTTGCTCAAGGCAACACTAAAAAATAATAATAGTGATAACAATTAGCAAGTGTAATCTTCACATCATGGACTTTCTCTTTCCAATGCCCAAATTCTTTTCTTTGTATCATGCTGAGATATAAATTAAATACAAAGAATTTAACAATTTTATGATAATTTTACAATCTAATTTAATGTTGGATTTTGGTCTTTATTTGTCATTGTTACAAAAGAACAATCCTATGGCTAAAGATCTTGAAACCCACACAGTACATTACAGTAGAAGATAAAAATCTTTGAAATTCAAAGGAAGATAACTTCTTTGCAACTCAATTTGTTTCTCTATAATACTAGAATAACAATACCTTGCTGAGATGAAGCCACTATACTCTGACTTTTCAGGCCTCAACTTTGACATTTGCTGTTTAGCAGTAGAGTGTGCTTCCTATTCTGATATGCATGCCTTAAGGTTTATTTGTTAATAAGTAGCCCCTCCCACAAACATTTACTGCGAATGAATTAGTCAACCTGTATGATGCTAGAATTCATGGGAAATATCTCAGGAACAAAATTACTAACAGGACCAAAACTCTAAAAGCTGTTATTGTAAATTTATGTCACATCTTTTGTGGACTGTCACTTTTTGCTATGCTTCTCAAATAATCTAGATGTATTGATTTTTTTTCCTGAAATAATTAAGAAATCTGAACTTAGGGATAGATTTAGTTTTTAATCTCTATTCTCACAGCAGTGATGGACTGAAAAAAAGTTTAAAATAAAATAATTTGTAGTTCTCGCTAGATGATGATATCATGACTGCCTTGGCTGTCCATAAGGCTATGGCTTGAAGTTTAGTTGGTAGTAAAAACAGGTTCTTGATGTTCCCGCCACACAGTTGTTGAATATAATATATTACTAGATTCTGAATTTGACTCAATTTAATTTAATTAAAAACTATTTGTTAAGTTTTTAATCTTTGTCAGGTATTTTGTTAGGTGCCTTTAGAATCATGTGTCAGTAGAATGGAAGAGAGAAACGTTGACTGATCCATACAGAAATCAAATCAAATGAAAGCTTTAGTCCTGTTTGTACTCGTATTGTAACCAATGAGAACCCCAAAACATTTGGTTACAACTCTTGACTAACCTTAGAGGGATGCCCTGACTCCACCATCACTCTGGCTATTTGGCTCCACACAATTACTATAAAATTACTGACACAAATCAGTAAGTGTACAAAGTTATCAGTAGCCAGTAAGAATATTCAAAGTTTGGGGTAAAAAGCAGAAGGCATACTTAATTCAGCTGCCAAAATAAAAGTTTGAAAAGTGTTGAACTGGAGGACAAAGTGTTTTGTTTTAAATTCCATTATTAAAACCACATGATCTCAAAGTATTCATATATCTTTCTACTTAATGTGACTTCTTTTTATTTAGATTAGCTTCTTGACTGATTCTGCACCCTCTTGGGAGAGGATCTAAGTATTTGATAAGCAGAATGAGAAATTCAATTATTGCTATGGTAAATTTATCTTCAATTTGACATTTACCATCAATTGAATATTTTCACTGAATTGGGGAGTCCATTATTCATCTCTTTTTTTCAAATTATCCATGTCTCCGTAGTTATCTTTTACTGTTAACAAGACAGTTTTCAAAGCTTAGACAACTAGCATAGAAGTTTTCTCCAGGAAGTTAACTTGTCTGACTCTGAGTATCTTCATATTTATAATAGACATAATATTTAGCTTATAATACTTTTAAAGGCAAAATAAGATTATATATAAGAGGAAGCGCTTTATAAAAATAAAAATGTATTACAAAATTAAATTTATTCTCCATGGATGGGGTATTATTTGAATTTTTATACAATTCTAATAATTAGATGATTATATGACTTTGAAAATAGTTTTGGTTATTCAGAGTTAAAAATTAACGTTATAAAATATCAAAGGTTATAGGAATGAACCATGGGACAGAAAATGATTCACAAAGACAGCCAAAGAATCATAGGATGTAAAATAACTTGCCCAAGGTCACATGCTCTTTATTAGTTCATCCATCATCCAGCTAGCCAGTCAAAAAAAAATTTATTAAATACAAGAAATGCAATGATGATCAAGGTATGTCCCATGTTTTCAAGGAGGTTACAGGATCCAGGAAAGAATTCTTCCCAGAAAATAACAGTGCCTTTTCAAACCACAACTATTTAATATTAACAACAACAAAAAAGCCCTGAGGTTCTGAAACAGAGAAAGATGAGATACAACATACTGAAGCCTTCAATCTCATAACTAATTTATGGTCCCCTACTATTAAGATAATATGATTATATAGTTTTCTTTATTCATTTGGAGACTATTTTATTTAATGGAAACCACACCCTCTCTTCAACGAATTAGGAAAACCTCAAGAGCCACATGCCTTTGAACTATTTATCTCTTCAACATGATTTTTTGTTTTGTTTTCCTTGAAAACTCTAAATGACTCTATGATTGTACACAAAGATAAATAACATATATTCTTGTCCCAAACTATTCGAAATCTAACAGAGAAAATAAATGTGATACATATTTGTAATAAAATATGATATATGCAATCACATATGCTTAGCACGGGTGAATTCTACTTAAAAGAGCCAGGAAATGGTTCATATAAATGAAGAACCACTTTTAGAATAAAGTTTCAAATAAACTTTTCTGTTCATTCTGTTCAACATTCTGTTCTACTTTTAATTTGCAATTAATTTGATGAGGTAAGACTGTACTGTGGCATTTATTCAATAAAAATTGATTGACTATCCACCATTAGACAGACTCTATGATAATCACTAGGGATATAACAAAGGAAAAAGACAGTTTGTGGCTTGAAAAACCCAGTATAGCAAGGAGGTCAGACAAGAAACAAATTTATTCAAGTACAATTTGGGCCCTTACTACATATTCCAGGCTGTGCAGGCAGAGCAGCAAGAAAATAAAACAAAAATGTTAATTTTTGTGATGGAGCTTATATACATATATTTATTTATTTATTAGGGACAGGGTCTCGCTCTGTCTCCCAGGCAGGAGTGCAGATGTGGGATTTCTGATCACTGCAGCCTCGACCTCCCAGGCTCAAGCGATCTTCCTACCTCAGCTTCCTGAGTAGCTGGGTCTACAGGCATGTGCCACCATGCCATCATGCCCAGCTATTCTTTTTTTTTTTTGTGGAGACAGGGACTTGCTATGTTGCCCAAACTGGTCTCCAACTCTTGGGCTCAAGCTATCCTCCTGCCTTGGCCGCTCAAAAAGCTGGGATTACAGGTGTGAGCCACTGCGCCTGGCCAGGGAGCTTATATTCTCATAAAAGGAAACAACAAATAATTATAAATAAGAAACATACGACTTAATATAAGATGATGGGGGGTTACTAGAAAAAATATTAATATTCATGATTTGCTGTGAAATTGCAGTGAAGTAATATCAGATGGAAGAAACTGTTGATAATCATAGGCTCCCTAAGATGAGTTTTGAAAGCTAAATAAGAACTGTCTAAGAGTTAAATGAGGGAAAGGGCTCGTTAAATAGGGAGAACAGTCACCACATCATTCAATTTTCGCAGGATCCTAGAGTGGCATAGAAAGAGAGAACAAAGTTCCTGGACCTCTCATGAGGAACAAGGAAGTAGCCACAAGAATCCTAAAGCAACTGAACTGCTAGAGGCAGTGCTGTAAATAGTGACTGCCAAGGACCCACCTGACCATGGTAGGCCATGATAAGACTGTAGATATAAGTGGTGTATAGGGCAGTTACCAGGCCCAAAACCCTAGGAATGTTGTATGCCATAGCAGATTGCGGTGCAGAATAACCGCTGACCCGACATCTGTCTTAATGACATTCTCTCACATAAGATTCCTATACCAGAAATGCTAACTTTGGGAGAGGTTAGGAGAAAATAAGAACGAGTGTACAATGACTAGTCAAAAGAAGACTGAATAACCTAAAATTTGTTGAAGTGATACTTAACTGACGATTGTCATTTATTGCTATTGAGTGAAATAAAGCAATACTTTTGAAAGGAAGTTTACTTGTAGTTCAATAAAGTCTTTGAAAATTATTTTTTTCTTTTTATTACTGTTGAATTTAAATGTCTTGACAAAATGTTGTTGTGAAAATACATATTAACAAAGTTTACAGAAGTAAATGAACTATATGAAAGTAAGAAACACTAGCACAAAACTAGCTCTAAACCTATGCACTTTTACAGATGTTATTCACTAAATCAAGGCACTTTCATAGGTAGTATATATACTACTACATTCCTTGTAATAGAGAGAAAGAAAGAAAGCTCCAAAGCATTAGGAGGAAACTAAAATTTTAGCATATAAAGTTCTTTCCAGGGAGGTAAGAATATTGCAATATCAGAAAATTAACAAAATAACATTGAGGTTGAAACATACTTCCAATATGTTATCATTTTAACTTATATAATTGGTAATTTTATGTTGCTTATATTATGATATTAGAATATCAGAGAAAAAAGCAATGTAAGTTATTTTTGTTAGGTGACAAAAAGGCATCTGAAAAATCAACAATCAATAATCAGTATTTTTATACTTTTTTTCTGAGAGATAAATATTCCTTTGTATAAATATGCCACAATTTGTTTATCTGTTCTCATGGTGAAGCACAATGCTTGTTCTTATTTTTACTTTTTTCCATTATTAATATTGCTACTATAACCAAATGAGTATAAGTCATTTTGTAGACTTAAATTTTTGTTTTACTTGAGCAGATCCCTAGGAGTAGATTTGCTGGGCTATAGAATAAGTTATTTTTAAATGCATAGGAAATTGTCAGTCTTTCAAACTGTTTGTATCATTTTAACTCCTACCGGCTTTGTATGAGAGTCCATCACCCCACATCCTTACCAATAATTAGTGTAATCATTTTTTTTTATTTGGCCATTCCAGCGGGTCTACAGCGGTAAAATTGTAATTTTTGTTTGCTTTTCTCTGATAATTAAATGGTGTATATAACTTTTTCATGTGCTTGTCATACTTATATATTCTTTGGTGAATTGTTGTTAATCTTTTGCTCATATTTATTGTTATTTTCAACATAAACTCTCACCCGCATCCAAAGTTTGTCCTGGTTTGTTCCCCCTCTCTTCAGTTATAGAAGATCCCATTTATGCAAAGTTCTTGCTTTCTTTGCAACAGGACTCAGAATTTACCACTTAACACTGGAAGGCACATCTGTTCCTTAAATCAATTATGTTAACTTCACTAACTACAAATGAAGGGTCTTCTTGTATTTTTCTATTTATAAATGCTTGAATTTTTTAATATAACCATCTTTATAAGAAGCATGCATGCTAATTATATTTTGATACATACTTAAATCTCAAAAAGGAGAAAGTTGCCATAACCGTCTCCTTAGTATGGCATGCTAAGCCAATAAACATTGTTAAAATTGTACAGTTCACATATTTGTTTTTGGTAATACAGTTCACTGTACAAACCAAGAAGCCAACTTCATATTAAATCTTTGTCCATTTCTTGGATATTTTTAATAACAACTAATTTCTGATCTAGGTCAACAGTTCTATCACGTACCTTGCTTTATCCTGTAGCTTTTGTCTTATCAAAAAAATTGCTTTCATGAGATGATTATCATAAATTACACACAAATATAGTTAATAACTGTTTTAATAGCACTAGACTGAATGAAAGCAATACACTTTTTAGAGGTCATTTTATACTACATGTTTTGATAAGACAAAAGGAACTGTGCATAACTTATACAGCTGCCTAAACTAGGTATTTACATCCCACATACTCTTGTATTTTTTAACATCTTATGTGCAAGTATGTATTTATCAAATATCAGAAGGACTGAGAACCCATATTATTTGTGCATTTGTGCTTCCATGTTTGTTTTTTTTCTTTTACATATGCTATTCTGGTATATTGAATGATATCATATTTTACTATATTGTATTTGAATGATGAGTTAACCACTCAAATTTTTATTTTTTATTTTTGGAGTAGTGTCTAGCAGGAAATATGTTCACCCTATAGCTGTGTGGTGTAGATATTACCCATTAAAGGAGAAGATAAGATTTGGAAAGATCAATCGCTTGCCTGAAGTCACAACAAATTCAGAATTTAAACCATCTGTCTATTAAGTCCACAACATTTAGACAATATTGGTGCTGTCAATATTAATCAAATGCATTGATTGAAGTTATGTGTCAATACCAATGAGGTCTAAGTTAGTTTGTTAAAAATTATGCTACAATATATATGGAAAACAATTACAAATCTTGGAGTTCCATTTCAATTTGAACAATGGTCCTTAAATACTCCATGATTTTTCCCCAATAAAAACTGTTAATTGACAGAAAAGAAAAATAACTCCCCCATTATTTTAGTTGCAGAATTCTCTGGTACAAGGTAATGTACTACATTGGCATTCATTTTATTTTCTTAAAATTATTTTGTATATATCGGCCAGATGAATTTAAAACTTGTTGATGCTCCATAAAGAATGAATGAAATTATGAGAGAAAAGGGTAAAAGGGAGCACTTTGTAGGTAGGACAAACTCAGTGATAGAGTTGTTTGATCTAGAAAGACAGTGAGAATGGAAAAGAACAGTGACAGTTTCTGAAGGTGTCAGTGTTAACAACAACAATTTTTTTTTTTTTTTTAGATGACGTTTCACTCTTGTTGCCCAGGCTAGAGTGCAATAGCTCGATCTTGGCTCACTGAAACCTCCGCCTCCTAGGTTCAAGCAATTCTCCTGCCTCAGCCTCCTGAGTAGCTGGGATTACAGGCATGTACCACCACGCCCAGCTAATTTTGTGTTTTTAGTAGAGACGGTGTTTCTCCATGTTGGTCAGGCTGGTCTTGAACTCCCACCTCAGGTGATCTACCTGCCTCGGCCTACCAAAGTGCTGGGATTACAGATGTGAGCCACCATGCCTGGCCAACAACAAAATCTTAACAAGCATTCCAATTACATGAACAGAACTTAAGAATCAAAGAGCAGCAATTAGTAAACAAGGGGCAGGCTGCCTAGATATCCTCTATTTGCCCCACCAAGTGCACTGTCTACATTTCTCCCTTCTTCCCAACCTCACCTTGTGCCCAAACAGATTCTCACTGCCTATCACTACCTGAGCAGTAGGCTGATGCTATAGGATTGCATCCACGGGCTTCCTTAACTGCTGACTTCCATTTGAGTGTGTCCAGTAGGAGGCATTACAGTATATCAGGTAGTGAGAGGAGACTGATGTCAGGGTTTGTACTCCTCCCACCATCTTTCTGCTAGATCTCCACAGGTTGACTGAATAGAGATTCTCTGGTGTTCATCTGTCTCCTAGATCATCAGTTGCTTACTCCTTCATCACCAACCACAGCCAGTCTACTCTGTGGAGGCCCCTGGGGTTTTACCAGATAAATGTGACTAGCCACAAGACCAGACTCTGAGTTGTCCACTACATCTGGTATCAGAAAAACACCACAGCAGGGAATATGGAACCTGGCTTCCAGGGCAGCTACTGAAGGAATTAGGCAATTGAACCTGTAATAATGAAAGTTAATTTCCCATGTGGAGAAAGTTGAGAGGCAGTTAAATGAAGGATAAATTTCTGTTCCCTTTCTCCCTTGGATGGACTGTTTCAAGGCATGGTTGCTAGTTTTAGTGAGTCTAGAGAATTCCTCCAAGACCGAGAAATCATACTGAATAATTATTCCTGTTGATTGGCTCATTGTGAAAGAGTGACAGCAAAGTAACATATCAATTTGCATTCCTTTCCACCCTTAGAACTTCACATCCATGTTTAATTTGTCTCTGCTTTTATAAGGTTACACACCCCAAGTAAAGAGTTGACACTTAATCCTTGCCTGAGTTTCTGTTTATTAAGGAATGTAAGCTAAAATATATATAAATATATATTATATATATGTTTTCTATTATATATTTTATGTAATTGTATACTATATAGTTATGTAATTATATATAATATATATCTTACATATATAAATATATATAGAGAGAAATTAGGTATATATCCTACTTTCACTCATATTTTTCAAATTTTATTTTTGTTATTGTTTAATCTTTGTAACTTTGAGGAGTATATAACTCTTAAAAAAATTTCAACACCCACACTATCTCTTACTTTTCTCTACTTTGTAAGGTGACCCTTCCCTTCAACTCTTCTAACTTCCCTTCCTAAATTCTGTCAACTGAACTTTTATTTTCTGCATTGTGAATGCTAATGATATGTCATTTTTCTGAAACCATAATTTTAAATTTTATGTGTATTGTCTGTAGTTCATTTATGAAATTTAATATCAGGAGTATTGCTTATATCTTGGTGGACATGCAAATACTATACTTTGCAGAGCCAGGAATATTAGTTGTTACATTTTTTTCTTATATCACTTATCTGGGATTTTAATTGCTTTATATTTGCTATTAGTATTGGAAATATACACATAAACACACATATGTGTGTGAATATATGTATTATTATGCTTTGCTACAGTTTCCCTTATAAATAAATATTTTCCTCATAACACTCTTCCAGGCTTTTGCATCCTCCTACATCAAATTAAATGAGGTAACATCTAGGTCTGTTGCACAGTGGCATCCTAGAACTTGACTCCTTGCCCTCTTCAGTTAGTTCTCTTGTTTACTGGAATTGACCAAATTTACCATTCACTCCTGTTATAGACTCTTAGGAATGTAGAAATACATGAGAATTTCATCAAGCTAATAACCACTCTGAAAACAATTTGGCTGTTTGTAAAAATTTAAATGTACACCTACCATATAATTCAGCATTCTCCTAGGTGTTTCCTCAAGAAATGAGATATGTTCATACAAGGACTTGCACATGAATGTTTATAGCAGCTTTTGCATAATAGCCCCAAACTGAAAACAACTCAAATGTCAGTTAAATAGATATACAGTGGCATAGCCATAAAAAAGAATACTACTACATAATAGAAATGAAGTGAACTGTTTATACAAGGCATAACATGAAAGAATATCAAAATAATTATGTTGAATAAAATGTCAGCATTAATAATGCTATAATAAATTTATCAATTTATTAATAATTCTGCAATCGATGAAAAGCAAAAAACACACTAAATGCTTCCACTTATTAAAAGAAAACACAGGAATGCAAATATATAGTGACAAAAGACATCCATGGTTGCCTAGAAAGGGAGACAAGAATGGAAAAATACGGAGAAGGGAATGAGGAAATGTTGCAAAGGGGTAAGAAGAAACTTTTCAATTTTATTGCTACCAATATGAAGTAGTCAACACGGATCACTTAGGTTACATAAAACTATTTGAGATAGTGGAAGCCAAATTTTAAGTCCCCTTGAAATTGTTTTAGGCTAGCACTGAAATGTCAAAATATAAAATTTAACCCAGAAATTGAGCTAAGAAATGCAGCAATTGGATACAACGACAAAAATAAAACTCTGTATTTCAGGCATTGTGTTAATAACTTAGTATATACTGTCCCATGTAATCATCTCATAAAATAGGCCTATGAGGTAGGTATTTACATCTCTAATTTAATGAGGAAGAAACTTGAGTTTCGAGAAATTACATAGTTCAAGTATTATATTTACGTCAGTACATTACAAGAGGCCTTATTTTGTGTGATTCTAATAAATGTGAATGGTAATTATGGAGCTACATTATTCGTGTGCATGTACTATGATATGCTTTTTTTGCAAGGATATTTTAAGAGCTATATAAAATAGATGGACTTTTATTCTAGGTTGTTTCTACAAAGATTTGCAAGCAGTGAGAATCAGTGCCAATCTCCTTTTAATTATCAATAGATATATATAGCTGATTGAACAATGAAGTCACCTTCATTCAGCTCCCCATTCTCTTGGTTTTGAAGATACTCACCCAGTGTAGTGCTGCATGAAATTTCATTTAATTAACTTCAGGCTTTTTTTTTTTTTAACGTTTATAGGTATCTTGTTCATCTTCTATCACAGCTGGAAGACTGGCATATTTCTCCTAGAAATACTTCATGTGTATGTCATGGAACTCTAATGACCACATATATTTAAATTTGTCTGATATATTTCTTTTCAATCTTATGAGTTAATTTATTTTAGCTGAACTCTAGTTCATAAGACTAAAATGATGATTGGCTTGCAAGATACATGCGTAGATACAAATAGAATGAGATAAATTACAATATAAAAAATAAAACTAGTTCATTTGCAATGCCAAATCAATAGCATGCTGTTTTATTACATAATATGGTAACAGAACTGTTTTGACTCAATAATTTATCTCAAAAGGAATATTCCACTTGTTTTAGGAACACATTTTGAAGAACAGTTAAAAGATAAAAGGTTAATGGAATCTGGCTGCCAAGAAAATAGAACATTTCTTTTCTTAGAAGAAAAGAACTCTTGCCCAATTCTTGTACTTTTTAAATTAATGAGCTGTGGAAATAAGTCAGGAAACTATTTCTAGAATCCAGGAAATTAAAAATATAATTAAAAGTACATATTATCATGCTGTAGAAAGATATTGTATCTGTCATCAAAAACTGATTCTTTCAAATTTCTACTTATCTATATACAATCAAATAAACTTGAGGAACTGAGGCATAACAGATCTCAGAAGAGAAATACATTTTGAGATTTCTACAGCCCATAATACACATCTCCCCACATGCACACACCTAGGCGCACAAACATATACACACAAACCTACTTACATATGATTTGGTGAAGGTATGGGAAAAAAAAACCAGTAGAACTGTAAGTAATATTTATGTTCTTTTTTAAAATTTGGCCAGAAATGAAAAGAAAGAGTATACAACATCAAATTTAACAGTAGATATAGTAAAAATATATATCTTCTAACAAAACTTCATGTATAAAAATAAAATGTAGAGTTTTCCAGTTAACATTTTACCTTTAATTGCTTTATTTCCAAATTTTGATTCTTTTCTTTCTTGATTCAGATACCCATTGTATCTCTAATTCATGCGTTTTGATTTATGAAACCTTTCTGACTCTTATCCTTATAAAAGTAACCACTATTTTTGTAGCCTACTGTTTTTAACACCACTGCTTTTAAGTGTAGTGGCCTGACACTTTTTTTCTTTTTTTGAAATGGAGTCTCACTCTGTCACCCAGGCCGGAGTGCAGTGGCAAAATCTCAGCTCACTGCAACCTCTGCCTCCCAAGTTCAAGTGATTCTCCTACTTCAGCCTCACAAGTAGCTGGGATTACAGGTGGGTGGGCACCATCACGCCTGCTAAGTTTTATATTTTTAGTAGAGACAGGTCTCACCATGTCGGCCAAGTTAGTCTCAAACTCCTGACTTCAAATGATCCACCCACCTCAGCCTCTCAGAATGCTGGGATTATAAGCGTGAGCCACTGCGTCCGGCCACCTGACACTTTTTAAAAATGCAGAAATGTTAGTCCAACTAAAACCATTCCAATCATCCTATACTGATATGGCTTCTTTTGAATAAACATAGAAATTGGCCCTCCTGGTCTTAAAACTTGAGAAAATTACAATTGTCTTATCTGAATTCCTTTTTCAGGAAACCAACCATCAGGCCTCTCAGATAATATCAAGAAACTGAAATTTACTGGATCACAGCATCTGAACAATGGGGCACCATACCCCTCACCCATTTTGATTGGCTAACTGACTACCTGCTTCCTGTTGGTGAACTTATCTTCCTCACTGCTTCCTAACTGTTCTTTGCCCACACATGGTCACATTTCTTACCTGCTATATAAAACTATAGTTTTAGTCCATCAGAGAGATGGATTTAAGACTGATAGCCCATCTCCTTGGCTGCAGTGCCCGAATAATACCTTTTTCCCTGGCAATACTCTTTGTCTCAGTGACTGGCTTTCTATACTGTGAGTAGCAGGACATAGCCAAAAACCTTGGAGTTTTAGTAACATGACTTCAGGTCTATTGATAAAGAATATGTATTTTCTTGGACTTCTTGAATGATTCTTAGACATATTAAAGTCTGAGAACCATTGTTTTAATCTACAAACATTTAATTTTCTATTTCTTTACCTTTACATGTTTGCTTACAGATTTTTCTCTCCTATGTAAAGAATAAGTCCCTTTACCTGTAGAAGGAATACTGAAATTGTTGATCACCACTGCTTATTGCTTTATTTGTACATAGTAAGATTTAAGAAATCCTTACTGAATGTATACAATGTACTAGTTACCTTTGCTGGACAAGATTCATCTTTAAATGTTCTCATTAAAATAACTTTTTTTTTCATTTAATTGTCCCTTAGGAGTATAAACTCATTCCTCTGAAATGCTTTCACTGGTCTGCTACTCTATAGAAACTCAAGCAGATTATAAGGACACTTAATCCAAAAGTAATAGTGATTGCATTTGTGATGGCATGGGCTCAATAACAAGCAAAGAGGTCATTTACTGTAGCACTGTAATGTTATGGGAAGGCAACTTACAATTTTAAATTCATACTTACCCACTAATTATCTCTATGACCTTAGAAACATTATTTATTATTCGAGCACATTAAGCCTCTCCTTTTCATTTTTACAGGTGTAAAATAGGAATACAAAAAGCAATATCAAATAATAGTGTAAAAATTGTACCCTGAGTAGTGGTGAAGCATGCTGGTCTCAGTGGTAGTATGTTGTGGGAAGTCAGGGATCCCGAACAGAGGGATCAGCTGAAGCCATGGCAGAAGAACGTGGATTGTGAAGATTTCGTGGACATTTATTAGTTCCCCAAATTAATACTTTTATAATTTCTTATGCCTGTCTTCACTGTAATCTCTAAACATAAATTGTGAAGATTTTATGGACACTTATCACTTCCCCAATCAATACTCTTGTGATTTCCTATGCCTGTCTTTACTTTAATCTCTTAATCCTGTCATCTCATTAGCTGAGGAGGATGTATGTCACCTCAGGACCCCATGATGATTGTGTTAACTGCACAAATTGTAGAGCATGTGTGTTTGAACAATATAAAATCTGGGCACCTTGAAAAAAGAACAGGATAACAGCAATGTTCAGGGAACAAGAGAGATAACCTTAAACTCTGACTGCCAGTGAGCCAGGCGGAACAGAGCCATATTTCTCTTCTTTCAAAAGCAAATGGGAGAAATATCACTGAAGTCTTTTTCTTAGCAAGGAACATCCCTGAGAAAGAGAATACGCCCCTGAGGGTGGGCCTCTAAAATGGCTCCCTTGGGTGTGGCCATCTTCTATGGTGGAGACTATAGGGATGAAATGAGCCCCAGTCTCCCATAGGGCTCCCACGCTTATTAGGACAAGGAAATTCCCGCCTAATAAATTTTGGTCAGACCAGTTGCTCTCAAACCCTGTCTCCTGATAAGATGTTATCAATGACAATGGTGCCCGAAACTTCATTAGCAATTTTAATTTCGCCCCGGTCCTGTGGTCCTGTGATCTCGCCCTGCCTCCATTTACCTTGTGATATCTTATTACCTGGTGAAGCACGTGATCTCTGTGACCCACACCCTATCCATGCACTCCCTCCCCTTTGAAAATCACTAATAAAAACTTGCTGGTTTTATGGCTCAGGGGGCATCATGGAATCTACCAACATGTGATGTCTCCCCCAGACGCCCAGCTTTAAAATTTCTCTCTTTTGTACTCTGTAGCTTTATTTCTCAAACCAGCCAACACTTAGGGAAAATAAAAAAGAACCTACATGAAATATGGGGGATGAATTTTGCCCAATATCTGGCTGAATTTCCCCTGATAGTAGTAAGTTTTCAAAAGCCAGAATAATGAACTGAAGCCCTTCAAAGGGAATTCAGTCAGAGCAGAGTGTTTCTCATTCTTCATCTGGTTTTACTCAGGATGTGCAAAATGCAGCTTGGAAATTGAACTGTATGAAAATTAAGAAGAAAGCAACAAGCACACCTAGCACCCAGAGATTGGTTTCTAATACCATTCTCCAGTGAAACAAACAAGCACTCCTAAAAGAAATGACTACTTCTATTACTAGAGAAGAAAATATCCAAGATGAGCCCAAAGCATCTTGGAGTGCCAGAAGGTAAGGTTCTACTAAAAAAAAAAACCCAACAAACCAAAAGAAATCTGAACCAAACCAAGACCAAAGCCAAAACAAACACCAAAGACTCACTACATTGATACAGGTGTGTCACAGAAGCACAAGAACCAATGGAAAGAGCTCATAATAGCCAAATTTAGAATAATTTGAGCAACAAAACAAATTAAATGGTGCTGGATAATAACTTAAAGTATCTAATGAATATTCCTAAATCAACATTGATATAAGTAAGCAATTAAAGAAATAAATAAATGGAGAAGAAGAGACAAATCTCCAATACAGAATTCCAAATAATTTATATAGATGTTCTACTTTGCAGGAGGTAGAGCATAGCTCCTTACTCCCTAAGTGTGACCTGCACATTGTGACTTTCTTTCAATGTGGAATGGAGAGAGAAGAGGAAATTTACAGTGGAGAAACCTAATGAACACTACCTAAATCAGGTGATAGCGGTCAAAATGAACAGTAAGATGACATGTATATAGTATGTAGCCTTTATGTGCTGAAAATGGCATTTTACATCTCTGGTATTCCTTCCCAAAACCCATCATCTCAATCTAATAATGGATGACATTAATAAATCCCAATAGAGAGAATCTACAAAATATCTGAGTAATACTCCTCAAACTGTTAAGTTTATCAAAAACAGGGAAGAAGCTGCCACAACTGAGAGGAGCCTAAGGAGACACAATGGATAAGTGTAGGGTGGCATTTTTAATGGGATATTAGAATTTTAAAACATGATATTAGGTTAAAAACTGAAAATATCTGAATCAAGTATAGATTAACCTCATTTTGCAATAATACATCAATATTACTTGTCAACACAAATGTACCATATTAATATAAGTTGTTAATAATTAGGTACAGAGTATATGAGAACTGTCTGTATTACCTTCACATTTTTTCTATAAATTTGAAACTGTTCTACAATAGACATTTTGATTTTAAAAAGGTAGAAGATAAAGTTCCATTTTTATTTCCACTTCTTAGCCATCAAATGATTTGGATATTCACTTATTATCTATGCTTCATTTGCCCATATACATTTAAGTGAAAAATAAGAGCTTGGTTTTCTAATTCATTAAATTGTTATGCGGTTCAAAGGAAATAAACCATGATAAAATATTTAGTAATCTTCAAGGTAGTATTACTAATACTATGTCACATAATTAATGTGCTGAAGACTTTTTTAAGTAAGTGAGTTTCGACTTTAGTCATTTGTCTCTTTAATAGAAAAGAGGAATGTCCAAATTATTAAAATGGTCCTGGAGAAATGAAAACAATGCCTATTCTTGAAGAGTTCTGAGAAGATAACGGAATAATGCAAAGAAATAAGACTTGAAACCGAGTATTCACTGGTTCACGTGTCTAAATTTTATCTCTTTAGGATTTCATCTCTGCAGTTAGGTTGCAAATCTCTACAGGAGGAGAGCTATATTTACATTTGAATGTGTTTACATATATTCCCCAAAGGGTTGAATGTTTCCTAACATTATGAACTATTCTTAATAGATATTTATAATATACATGAATGCATTCGACGCCCCAGAGTAAAAGGGCAAGTCTGACACAGATGTCAACTAAGATGCTGAATCTAGGTTTAGCAAAAGATACTGAGAAGCTAAGTAGGTGGCTACTAAGACTTGTAACATATCTTTTCCCTTATCAACAATTTTTAAAATAAATTGGTTGAACAACATGGCTTATGCCTGTAATCCTAGTACTTTGGGAGTCTGAGGCAGGCAGATCGCTTGAGCCCAGGAGTCCAAGACCAGCCTGGGCAACACAGTGAGACTCTGTCTCTAAAAAATACATAAAAAAAAAAATAGCCAGACACTGGGACGTGGGCCTGTAGTCCCAGCTACTTGAGGGCTGAGCTTGAAGGATCACTTGAGCCCCATAGATCAAGGCTGCAGTGAGCTGTGATTGACATGGGTGATACATGCTTGAGTGACAGAGGAAGACCCTGTCTCAAAAAATAATAAATTTATTCTAAAAAGTATACTTTAAGCAAATTTCAACTAGATTGGTTTTGGAAGCAGATTTTCTAAAATCAAAGTTAGAAAAGAATAGTGTGTTTATAATTGGAATGTGCCTTGTTCTTATATTGGGGAAAATGCTCTTGAAAAACACCCATACTGATAACCTTTATGGAATCACACTGAGCAGGAATTATTCCTACAATTGTCCCTTCCCTTGGGTCATTTAAATGGTTTAAATTCCATTTAGATATTAGTTGTAGAGAAGCACCATAATTACCTAAGATAAATTCCTCATCTACTTTCAAATCTTCATTAATATTAGTTTTTTTTTTTTTTGGTGCCCAATACCAAAGCTATTAGAGTTAAGAGTCTGTCAGCATTTCCATTTACAAACTCTGTTTTTTTAGGGTTCATTATCTTTTCTGTTTTGAATTACATTAGTCTGAAAATTAGCTGTCAGCATGAATATGTATTATATTACCCAAACTCCATGTACACATCAGTTTGGCAATATAGAAGGCAGAGATCAGTAACCTCTTCCCTCCCTTCTTCATAAAATTCTAAAGGTGTGTTGACTGTTTCATTATCTCATGGCCAGGTACAGACTAAGCCTTTTAATCATGAACTTTCTCAGATAATTGGTCCTAAATCTGACCTGATAATTTTGATATTTAAAAATTCATGAAGAAGACAAATTGAATATGTGTTGCACTTGCTTTTCAATATATAATTCCTTTTTAAGCTTCTGAACCAAATTACAGTCTCATATAATTAGAGAGGTACACACGGAAAGAAAAAAAATGAGGGATCTGTGATTTGTGCTATTTCAACTAAAGAATAAAAGCAAAGTAAATCACAGTGAGTGCTGTTTCATTCATTTTGTTAGAGATATTTCTTCACTTTCAAGTGGGCAGTGACAGGAGGTGATGTAGCAATCACAACAGAAGTAGCAGCTGCAGGGCATGTGAAATGGTAAAAAAAAAAAAAAAAAAAAAAAAGCATCTGGAATCTGGGCCACATGATGTACCCCTTCTGTCCAGAGCAAAAGCTACAAATGCAATTCTATATTCCTTGTTCTCTCAATGTTTCTTTCACAAATATACTCTTAGTTTACTTAATTTGTCACCACCTGTTTCAACATCAAACATCTTTCAATTCTCATTCAGTTTATCAGAAAACAGACCTGATATCCCATTTTGTTTTCTTTTAACATGTAGTTGGGAGAGAGGTAAGATAAGGTAGCAGTGAAATAACTAGCACTTGCACTATTTTAAAATAGAATGTGATGTCACACATAGTCTGTCAGAAATAAATAATTAAATCTGCCCGGATCACTAGGGCCACAGGCAAGTGACACTAATATGAGAGAAAAATCTTGTCTCAGAGGAAATGTTTGAATGATAAACTTATCATCTGACCTATTTGTAAGGCAACTGAAAATTAAAGTGAAAATTAAAAAAAGGAAGACAAGAGTATTGTAATCATTTTGACTATAAAGTACACTTTTATGTCTAGGTCAGGCCTAAAGGTACACAGTGGGTAATGTCCACAGAAAGGAGGAAATATGAAAAGTTATATTTATGAACCACACACAGAAACACTCATTAATTTTAAAATATTTTTACCCAACGTTGAAGCCATGGACTGGTTAAAATAAAAATAAAGTAAAGTACTTTTGTGACACGGCAAAGCATTAGAAGTTGTCTGAATTTATAACTGAAGAAATACCACATTCAAATTCTAATTTCTTATTAAAATAGGGGATCATATTCTGTCACTTAAATTATTAACCTTCTTGATAGAACTCTGATTCTTGCATAATGGTTCTTACCTAATGTTGGATATTAACTAGTGCTTATCATTAGGAATATCTGATCCATGATGAACTTTGAGATCTTCATTATTATAATTTCCTCTTCAGCATTTGACAGTTAACACTTACAAGATAATCCAAACAATTTGAAACAGATCTTCCATCTTTCTTCTATTTCAAGTGAACAGATTGAAGTTGCCAAATAGCTCAAGTTAATGTACACATTTATCCAGCCATCAATTCAAATGATGGTTCCTGTGGATCTATATTCCCAACACTGTTCTCTCAGGACCTTGCATAAAAAGATGGAGAAGATACAATGGCTTTCCTTAAGCAACAGTAAAGGAGAAAAATATAAAGAATTAATTAAAGCACAGATCTTTTAAATACGATTTTATGGATGCACAGAAGTCAAATGTAGTTTGGTATATCTTTCATAGAGAAGGTGATATTTTAACTGATAATTGAAGGCAAAAGGAAATATTTCTAAGCCATGCAACATGCACCTGATATATAAGTAATAAAAAAATAGTAAGGAACAAAATAACAGCAAAGAATAAGAAAATGTTGTAGAATGAGAGGGGCCACAACACACAGTATTCTCTTGATAGATATTTGCTGGATATATGAATGAATTTATGCTTAATAATAGTTACCAAAGCTAACATTCATTGTACACAAAATGATGTGCATTTTAATAGTGCATATAGCAGCTCTATTACATTATGCTACTCCCATCTAACAGAGGAAGGAAAAGTAGGAATACAGAGTTTGAATAGATTAACCAATGTTACACAGGTGTTAAGATGCTGAGCATGGGTGCCTATAATCCCAGCTACTCGGGAGGCTGAGGCAGGAGAATTGCTTGAACCCGGGAGGCAGAGGTTGCAGTGAGCCGAGATAGCACCACTGCACTCCAGCCTGGGTGGCAACAGAGTGAGACTCCATCTCAAAAAAAAAAAAGAAAATAAAAGATGCTGGGCAGAGATTTGAATCTAGGCAGTCAATCTCTGAACAGCTTCCTTAATTTATATTTATGATTTTTTCCTTTATAAGAGATATTACTGTTAGATATTAGTATAAATATCTCTTTATCTGTCCTCAATATAACAATAACCTGTTTTGAGTTAAAATTTTGTTAAATATGGAATTTTTTTGTAGTTTTGTTTCAACTTTTAAAAAGCTGAGTGTTCTATTATAATTTCAGGAGTCATAGGTCTTCTTTAAAATTTTCTGTAACATTTCAGAGGAAATTATTCTTCTTCTTACGGGAGAAGTCCTAAAGCCCTCCTTGTGTTTGGCATGAAGAAGAGAAATACACCCCAGTGCTAAATTCCAGACTATTGTTTTCTATAAAAGCAGCTGATTTTTAATGAAAAATTGTATCAGATTATTGATAATATCTAAAAGCAATCAAAACAATCATATTTTGGTTAATCATAAAATACCCCGTTCTTCTACTTATATCATACCATCTTCACTTCACTAAGTTTTGTTTTGTTTTTCTTTCTGAGACAAGGACTTACTCTGTCACCGAGGCTGGAGTGCAGTGGCACAATCATGGCTCACTGCAGCCTCCACCTCCTGGGCTCAGGTGATCAGGTGATCCTCCCTCAACCTCACAAGTAGCTGGGACCACAGGGG
Organism: Pongo pygmaeus; assembly: GCF_028885625.2. Lineage (NCBI taxonomy): Eukaryota > Metazoa > Chordata > Mammalia > Primates > Hominidae > Pongo > Pongo pygmaeus. The sequence continues at coordinate 156,807,237 of NC_072373.2, read as the reverse complement.
TGCACCACTACGCCCGGCTAATTTTTGTATTTTCAGTAGAGACAAGTTTTCACCATGTGGCCCAGGCTGGTCTCAAACTCCTGAGCTCCAGTGATCTGCATACCTTGGCCTCTCAAAATGTTGGGATTATAGGCGTGAGCCACCACACTTAGCTATGTTGGAATTTATATGTGAATCTGTTGATCTTAATCAATGGTAAAAGTGAGAAAGCACCATTAATCTGTTAGAGCAGCTGTGCCAAAAAATAAATAGTACTGTAATACTGAGTGGTAGTTAACAAGGCCATAATCAACCACTTGCATTTTCATCAAAAAACTTCAGTTCTATTTTATGCGGTAGAAATTCTTCCAGGTATCACCAATTTTATTGTCGGTGTTGTATCGTGATGTTTCCATTTCTGAAATAAATTATTGAATTACATACTTATAAACAAGTGTCCGTACTTCTTTTATGAAAGTAATTAATTGACTAATTCAAATTGAAATGAGATAATGGATATAATTTGGTTTTACTGAGCTTTTACTTAACCATTTTATATGTATCATTTCATTACATTCTTACAATAATTTAATGAAGGAGATGTGGTGGTTAATTTTAGGTGTCAACTTTATTGGATTCAGAAATACCCAGGGAAATGGTAAAGCATTATTTATGGGTGTGTCTGTGAAGATGTTTCTAGAGGAGATTGGCATGTGAGCTGCAGAACTGAGCGGGGGAATATTTGCCCTCATTGAGGGCCGGCGCCATCCAATTGGCTGGGGACTTAGATAAAACAAAAAAGCAGAGGAAAGGTGAACTATGTTCTGTCTCTCTTTGGAAGTGGGGACATCCACTTTCTCCTCTAGGACATCAGAACTCCAGATCCTCCACCTTGTGGACTCCAGGATTTACACCAACAGTTCCCTGGGGTTATCAGGCTTATAGCCTGGGACTGAGAGTTATATCTTAAACTTCCCTGGTTCTGAGGCTTTCAGACTTAGATTGAGCCCCAGTACCAAAATTCCAGGGTCTCCAGCTTACTGAAAACATGTCTTGGGACATCTCAGACACTATAATCACATGGGCCAATCCCCTTAATAAATATACCCTCATGGATATATATGAGAGACACTTAACTAATACAGCAGGTATTTTATCAGGGCTGAGATTAGGGTGAGATGAGAAAGATGAGTCGCATAAGTTCAGGGCAAATCTTATCTTTATGTAAAACTTCGATATTTTGTTCATCATCAATATTTTGCACTTTCATTTTTTTAAATATTATATTAGAATATTAGTTATGCAGATTAATTTGTTTTGGGGTAACCCCTTAAGTTTTGCATACAGGTCAACCCTAGTTTCAGCCCTGTATTTTATCATTACATTTTATACATGCAGAATTTGAGGATTAGATGTCTTAAAAGACTTGCCCAGGTTCATACAGCTAGGAAGTAACAGAACTGACCATGTTCTTAAGCATTAGGCTGCATTCATATTTGGGTTGCTCAGTGTACCTGATACTTTCTTCTCAAGGAAATATTGATGACTGGATTTTGGTGTGCTTATTAGCAAACATATAGAATGAAATTAATTTTAAAGAAAAAGAGTGAAAGAGGACAACAAAGGTGAGGCAATTAGGAATGTAAAAATGTTGCCTTTTCCTTGGAGGAGATTATTCTTAAGAGGTTGGGAAGATATCCGGATATATGGTTCCTGGTCTAAGAACTTCTGGAAAAAGGCAGGTTAAACTCTGCTGTCAAAAATCATATATCAGATTGAGTGGAAGAGAACAACTTAACTCATTTGGATCTAGGATAATTACTTAGGGTTTGTGGTAAATATGGAGATATTTACTTCGTTGTAACAGCTCATGGAGAGTTTTCCACATTTCAATCATTTTTCAAAGCCCAATCAAAGTATGACAAACTTGATGCCTTTTTGGAAAACTCTCCTATTCCTTTACCAAATTATAGAACCTTATAACAGTTACATGAGTATAACCCTTGAGTATATCTTGTAGTGTACTCTTTCCTAATTATTGTGCTTATCTCTTTCAAAATGTCTACTGACAGAGAGTAAGATATAGGTTGTATAAACTTTCTGCCCTCTAATATCACCAGCACATAATTTGGCTTTCATAAATGCCTGATACCCAAACTGTAACACAAAGACTTAGCATTACATGATTGTAGATGAGGATAAGAGAAAACACAAGATGGTGAATTTTAAAAAATCTTTTCCAGCACCAGTCTCTGCCCACTTAGGAAGGGTACATCCTCTCTGCAATTAATTTATTTAGAATTCTGTGCAACCATTCTCTTCACCAGCTGTAAAAAAAAATGAACTTTTAGATTATCTCTTTTTAATTTTTTTTTACTTATTGCAGTAACACTACACTTCCTTTCTGCTCCTTGAATTTTTCCTACTTTAATGTATTTGTATTGCTGGGCATTTACGGAATACTTTTTCACTTAGAATTCATTTGGTCAACTTTTAATTTTGTATATTAACTTAGAGGTCATCCAACCTACCATATTTTTCCTGACCACCAAGTCTAAGTTAGGTGTCCTCTTGTTTTCTATCATAGCACCCTAAATTTTCCTTATTCACAACAGATAAAACTGTGAAATAATTATATATTAACTCTCTGAAATAATTTATACATTAATTAAGAGCAGAAATGAAGACCATTTATATTTACTATTTTATCCATAATACTTAACACATAATCTACTAGATAGTAGGTACCCAATTTATTGACCCACACTGAATAGTCAGTAAATGGTTAGACAAATACATTGAGATGTCAAGGAAGAAGAAGAGATATGGACTTAGAAGTCACTAGCACATGGACTACGTGATCAAGTTTAGAAGATGTTTTTAAACATCTCTTGTCATCTCTGCAATAAAAATAATGACAACTTAGAATAACTATATTTCCTAGGCTTCCAAGGCAGGTAGGTGGAACTATGTGATTAAGTAATTGCCAATGTTAGGTAAAGTGAAGTTCCCCACATTAGCTTCTGGAAATTGGCCTTAAAAGATGGCTGGGGTATGCCCACTGTCCCTTCTTGTGCTTCTTCCTCTCTGAAATGTAGATGCACCAGTTGTGGCTAAAGCAGCCACTGCAAACCATAAAGTGGCCTTGGAAACTAAGGCCACGCATTGCAGAATATAAAATAACTCTGTGGAGCAGAACTACCATATCACTTAGGGACACCTAAGCTATAAGAAGCCTTATATGAAAAGGAAATTCATGTTAATTTATTTAATCCAATATAATTTTGAGTGACAACTGACCCTAAATGAACATACAATTACTAACTCAGCAGAGTAGATGAGTTTATAATAAGAGTATGTCATTTAAGTTTCTTAATGGGTACAATGTACATTATTTGGGTAATGGATACCCTAAAAGCTCTGACTTCACCACTATACAATGTACACATGTAATAAAATTGAACTTGTGCTCCATGAACTTAAACAAATAAAGAAATGAAGGAATAAATAATTGTGATCAATAATAAAACATATACAAATGAAAAAAGCATAGTTCTGTAAAAGTTGAAGAGATCTATCCAATGAAATTCCCAGGGAATTATCAGCAGAAATAATTCCTTTCAGTCTCAGGTGAAAATATTTTCTATATGTCTGCACAGTGGCTTTCCTTACTCCCAACATACTACAAGATTTCCTGCATTGTAGCCCCATCACACTGTTCATTAAGGATCTGTTACATTGTCTGCCATCATCACTAGACTTCAAGATCCTTGAGAGAGGACATATTAGTTGTCCTTTTGAAACCATGAAATATCAGCTAAGTTGAAGGCTGCCAATACAGACTGAGCAGACTGATGAGTTCCATAAAGTTCCTTACATCTTTTTCCAATGTAAGTGTCATTTAGATTAATCCAAAGTAAAACAGAAAAGAGAGATAAGTTTTCAAATAACTTTTCCCAAGGTAACCAAAACCAACCTGCTATGTATGGCATGAAACAACCAAATAACAACACATTTTGTACATGATTTTATCATCCCAATGCCAGTGTCATTCTTCCCATTTGCTATTGATTTTTTTGTGTCACCTTACACAATGCGTGAGCCCAGTAATTCCTTCTCGGGTGTATCAATCTTATATATACCTTTCCATTTAGAAATAAAAGCAATGATAATGCACTAAAAGCATTACAGTTTCCAAACAATTGATTCAGAAGGGGAGGAAAGGGCTAAAATAGCATTAGCATTCTTTAAATAAAATCAATTTAGCACATTATAATGCTCAGAAATTTTTATTCTTATTCAAATAAAAATTTCTCAATATGTGCTATCTCCATTTGTAGAACAAATCAATATGGAGAGAAATGTATGATATCTATTCATATCTAGCATATATTTTGAATTTCAAGATGTGTCAGTGTGAATATATTTTTTTCTTTCCCTTTATAAATTATTTTAAAATGTGAAATCAATTTTGAACTATAAGCATCATACAAATGTCTTTGTACTGCTTAATAAATTATGCTGGTTGAATTTTTTTCTTAAATTATTTTTAATAAGTAAGAAATCTAAATGGAAATGAATCATGTGCTTGTACCATTGCTGTCAAAATGAGTTTGCATAAAAAGAATATGTATTAATATCGCATAGAAAGACCTTTAGGATATAAAGAATGTGGTTATAGTATTTATGAAGAAAATAATTTTCTGAGTTAAATTTCAGGAGCAACATTATGCTCTTGATACTGCTACATTAAATACTATTACATTAAAAATACCAAAATGAAAATGTTCATATTAAAATATGAACATTTTATTATTTTATTTTTATAAAATATATAAAATTTTATATTTATAAAAAATATAAAATATCACATTTTGAATAATATTTAGTCTTTCACAGCCCCTTTTTCATCTTTTTCTAATTCTCTTTAAATAGCTCAAATGCAGATTCAGGTCCCGTATGGTTTTCCTATAAATTTTTCCAGCTTTTTGTGTTTACCCTTTACTTTGGTGTGTTACCATAATAAGCTAGACAAGATGTCAGGGCGTGTGAGATATCTTCCTTATTACCTTCTTAGGGTAATTTTCCCAAACTTTGCAAACATAAATTTTGTATAATGTAAAACTGCTTGCAGTGATATCATTCTATGAAAATTGTGGTAAGACATTTGAAAATTATATATCTAAGGTTTATTATTGACAAAGCAGACACATCTGAGTTGGCAAAATTTGGCAGTAAGCTCTATAATGTTATTGAAAAGTTTGATGGCAAAAGCAAATATTGTTTTGTCTTGTGGCCAAAAACTGTGTATCCAGGTTATCGCAGAGGATGGCAGAGTGATAAGCTGGAATAAGTCCCTCCACCAAAACAACTACTAACGTGGCAACAACTATTAAAATCAACTATTCTGTGACTGTGAAGTCTAACATTTACAACATTCAGGAGAATACATGACGAAGAAAGAGGCAGATAATGTTCCATATATTTCAGTGTTTTTTTAATAGCAGCTGCCATTCCTTGGCTTCTGAGTAGGCAGCTTCGGGAGACACCTACTTTCACGGTGTAGCTTGCTGGTGCCAGGATGGGCAATAAGAACAGGGTCCTCCAAGCATTAGAGGTGTGCATTGTGATTTTCCCAGTTGGTCACTGAGAGACTTGCCCAGAGGCTGACCATTATTTCAACCTCATTAAACTAAAGTAGCTTAATAGGTGGCATCTGCCAAAGGAATTTAAAGAGACAGGATACTTTTTAAATAATTGGATTCAGGCACACAAGGAAATTCCTGTCAGGTTACTAGCTGTCATGGTGATAGCAGAACAAAGATTTCAGTGACTACATAACAAGAAATAGATTCAGTACAAAAAACAGTTTGGAAAGTCACTGAAGACATGGGCAGCTGTAGCCATTAAAACAGAAAACAAGAATCTGTGAGAACCTGGGAGAATCCAATATCCAGAGATAAAACATTACAATAATCAAAATGTCTAATTCTCAGCACAACTATAGAAAATAAAAAGAAACTGGAAAGTGTGTAATGTAGATAATACAGATAAAAGTAAACTCATACAATGTTCACAATAGCAAAGATATGCAATCAACCTAGATGCCTGTTAATGGTGCACTGAATGAAGACAAGATGGTACATATACAGCGCAGAATATACAAGGCCATAAAAAAAAGAACAAGATCACGTCCTTTGCAGCAACATAGATGGAGCTGGAGGCCATTATAACCAGTGAAGTAACAGGAACAGAAAACCAAATACCATAAATTCTCACTAATAACATGGAGTTAAACACTGAGTACATATAGACACAAAGAAGGGAATAAAAGACATGGGGGCCTACTGGAGGTGGAGGGTGGAAGGAGGGTGAGGACTGAGAAACTACCTGTCAGATACTATGCTTATTACCTGGGTGACAAAATAATATGTACACCAAACCCCAGTGACACACAATTTACCCATGTGACAAAACTGGGTGTACTCTATGAACCTAAAAGTTAGAAAAAAATCCAAGCCACACAATGCTATAGCCTATTCTAGAGATTAATAAACCCTAATATATTGTTTTCTCCTAAAAAAAGCCTCATACAAGTCAATAAAATGGATAAAGAATATGTATAGATGATCATAGTATAACACAAATGGAAAATAACCAAATAAAAAACATTCCAACTCTTACAATTAGATAAATGCAAAGTCAAGTATCAAGAAGTGCTGATTGAAAATATAAAATAGACACCATCACACACTGCTTTCAGAAAAATTTGAGGAGAAAATTTTATAAAAGGATTTAGGAACCTAAAATATACTTACTACATCCCTTTGTTTCAGTAATCCATTTCTAGAATTCCAAACTGAAGAAATAATCATAAATGCAGACAAAGAATTGCATACAAAGATACTTAGTATTATGAGATAAATGATTTATAAATTATAACATAAATGACATCAGAATTGTTAGACAAATGAAGTCTAACTGGGTGGTATAATATAAAGGTATTAAAACTATGTTTTAAAAGGCTATTTATGAAAATTAAAAAGTGAATATTATGCTAAGTTAAACATATGCCTACACAAAAATTGATTTTAAGTATACAGCAATATCTCTATAGCCTTTCAGATTTTAACTATAAACATGTATTTTCTTATGTACATAAAAATTGCAGAATATACATAAAAATATCAAGTGTTTATTTCTAATTAGTGTAATGATAGAGTAATTTTTATGTTCTTCATTTTCATTTTATGTGTTTTCAAAAATATTTTATAATGACCCTTTATTACTTTCATATTCAGAAAATAATAATTAACAATATTTTCAAAACAAATCTAAAAGCAGGTTTTTAGCATTCAGTAATGGCAAAATAGGTTATATCAGACTAACTCTCCTGCTGACAAACATTAAAATCTGTAGACAAATATAAAAAACAATTCATTAATTGAAGGCACTGTAGAATGAACAAAAGCAGGCAGATACTGGAGGAGATTAAATCATTGAAAGGAGGAAAACACAGGGGGTGAAAGCTACAATTATACAGCTCTTCCCTGAAAACCTTCTTATCACATGGCTACTAGGTAGAATTCAAGCAGAATGCTGAAGACTTATTTCTTAAAGGATCAAGAGGTATAATTTAGGGTCGCAGCGGGGGCTGAAAATTGAAGAAGAAAATATGGGAATGATAAGATCCACAGAGTAAGAGCTCAAAAATATGCATAGAAACATCTAAAATCCTTCACAGATACACAATTATGATGTATTAGGCAAGAGACCACAAAAATCAAAAACAATGGGTAGAAGCTTAAAAATCCAGAGTTCCCATTAGTTGCCTGTCATAGAGGGGAGCAAGTTTGGAGTTTAATTATCAGCAAATTAGAGAGGTTAGCACCACAGATTTTCCACTGTAGCCAAGAAGTCAAAGGCAACAAGTAAAGGTTCTGTCCAAGGACTAAGGAATTCACTCTGTGTATTAGGGCATAACTGAAATTTGAACACAATAATCAAACCATAGGTCCAGGAAGCTCAGCAAATACTATGAAATAGTAATTACAATGACACTCACATGTAGGCACAATTTTAATTTCAAGTAAAGTGTGATAATTTAAAAGTGCCTACTCTAATCTCTGGAGCAACAATGAAAAATGAATGACACCAGAAAGAATTATGGATAACAAGCCTATAGAGGAGACAGCATGGTATACAAAGAAAAGACTGGAGTGACACAAATGACATGAAATCTAAAAGAACAGAGAGACAAAAAAAAAAAAAAAGAATCTAACCTAAACATACCAAAAAGTGCTATAAATGTAAGTGGATTAAACACTCAAAATTTAAAGGCAGGTAGTTTCAAGCTGAAGAAACATGAAAGACAGGGAAATGATGCCAAGTAAAAAGATAAAAAGTTGAAAACACGAAGCCTAAGCAACCCAGTATGGCTATATCAATGTCAAATAAAGCAGGATTTAAGAAAAGGAGTATTACTAGTAATAGAGAAACATTTTGTAATGATGAACACTCATTCATTGAGATATATAGTATCTCTAGAGATTAAAAAATTCAACCACCTTAAATATATAGCAATTATTGTCATCAAAATTTAAAATATATAGAACAAAAGTTGTCAGAAACACAAAGAGAAATAGACAAATCCATGCTAAGGCAATATTTTTTTTTTTTTTTTTTGAGATGGAGTTTCGCTCTTGTTGCCCAAGCTGGAGTGCAATGGCGCAATCTCAGCTCACTGCAACCTCTGCCTCCTGGGTTCATGCAGTTCTCCTGCCTCAGCCTCCTGAGCGGCTGGGATTACAGGTGTGCACCACCATGTCCAGCTAATTTTTTGTATTTTTAGTAGAAACAGCGTTTCATCATGTTAGCCAGGCTGGTTTCTAACTCCTGATCTCAGGTGATCCGCCCACTTCCCAAAATGCTGAGATTACAGGCTTGAGACACTGCGCCCGGCCCAAATTTTTAAACTGCTTCTTTTAGTACTGAATAGACAGCCAAAAAAATTAGTAAGTGTATAGAAAATATTAACCACACTATTATCCAATGTGACCTAACAGTAACTAAGGGAATACTACTTCTAACTATAAGAGAATGCGTCTGGAATATATACTCATATGAATCTTATTCTAGGTGCTAAAATCAGCCTCAAAATACCTTAATAGTTTAAATCTTTACAAAATATGCTTTTAAATGACAACAGAATTAAATTAGAAATGAGCACCATAAGATAGCTAGAAAAGCCCTAAATAAGTAGAAAGTAAGCAATACACTTTTAAATAATCTATTGCTCATAAAAATCACAATGAAAATTATATATGTATGGGTGTGTATGCATGCACACATGCAGGTGAGTGTATGATTTATAGGAATTATAAGAATCCATCAATATTTGTGGAATTCAGCCAAAGTAGTGTGTGTGTGTAAATGCATAGCTCAAAGTGATTGTCTTAGAAAAAAAGAGAAAGTTTTAAAATCAATAATCTAAAAAGACACAAATGAATAGAGAGCCGTAACATGACTATGGATTGGAAAATTCAATATTAAGATAGCTATTCTACCCAAATGAATCTATAAATTCAATTTAGTACCAATAAAAATCAATACACCTGATTGACAAATAATTCTAAAATTTATCTATCTAGAATAATCAAAACAATGTTGAAAAGGAGCTTGGGGAACATACTCTATACAATGAAAAGACTTACTATAAAGATACACTAATGAAGATGGTGTCATGTTTTTGCAATAATAGGAATATTTTTAAATGGAACAAAAGAAACAGTTCAGAAATCGATCTACAAGTACACATACAACACATTCCTCACAGGTGCAAAAGTAATGCAGTGGGGAAAACATTGATCCTTTTAACAAATTATGCCTGATGGAATAAAGTCTGACTCCACCTTTTGATGTTTGACAGTTGATAGCTTTAAGCCTCACTTCTCCCTCTTCTGCATATGCCCCATATCCTGGGCAGGATGATAAGACTCTCTTCCTCATTTGGTGCTAACTTGAAGTTAAAACCATGTAAAAGAATCCTCACTTGGTGCACACACCCTAACTACTATAAAAAGTCCAAGCCAAGGTATTTTCTCAAGTCTCTTAAACCATTTTCAAACCAATATGGGAAGCTGGATTTGTTCTCTCCAGAAATCTCCATTAAGTGAGTAACAAACCTTATTATAATCTCTTTATGGGTATAATGTGCCATCATCAGCCTTTTTATCTGAACCAAAGTTTTTGTGAGGGTCCATGCTGGTTCTGTGTGGTGGCTACTACACTGGAATGTTTGGATATTCACATGAAAATATAAAATTAAACCTCTACCTCACATTATACACAAAAAGCCAATTGAGAAAGACCTTAGAGCATAGGAACTTTTATTAACTATAAGGCTTCTGGAATAAAATATAGATATAAAGCAACATTTTTTTAGGAAGCAGAAACTCTTGCTATGAAATTTAAAATTTGATAAGCTAGATTTCAGCAAAGCAAATATTCTGTTCTTCCAAAGAAGAAAATGGTAAGAAAAGGCAGAGTAAGAAAATAGTTGCAATACATATATCTAACAATGGTTCATGGCATGTAATAAATAAGTTTTACAATCTTTAAAAACCACACACAAAATTAAAATTTAGATAAAAATGTTAAACATAAAGTTCAAAAACAGGATATATAAATGATCCATTACACATGACCAGATGCAAAAATCTGTAAAATCATTAGTAGTAATGGAAATGCATGCTAAAATCACAAACATTTTTAAACCTGACAATGTCAAGTGCTGAGACTGTAGAGCAATCGGAACTCTAGTGCAATCATTTTGGAAGACACTTTAGTTAAATCTTATGACATTAAATATAATCTAAGACCCTACTTGTAGGTGTAATAAAAAATGAAAATGTATGTCTATGAATAACTTGTACACAAATGTTCATATGAGTTTTATTCATAGAAATAAAAAAATAGGCCGGGTGCAATGGCTCACGCTTGTAATCCCAGCACTATGAGAGGCCGAGGTGGGCAAATCACGAGGTCAGGAGATCGAGACCATCCTGGCTAACACGGCGAAACCCCGTCTCCATTAAAAATACCAAAAATTTGTCGGGCGTGGTGGCGGGCGCCTGTAGTCCCAGCTACTCCAGAGGCTGAGGCAGGAGAATGGCGTGAACCCGGGAGGAGGAGCTTGCAGTGAGCTGAGATCTCGCCACTGCACTCCAGCCTGGGCGACAGAGCGAGACTCAGTCTCAAAAAAAAAAAAGAAATAAAAAATAAATTCAATACAAATGTCCATCAATAAGTAGAGAGATAAATCATAATATGTTTACTCAGCAATAAAAAGGAACATACATCAATATAAATAAATCTGAAAAATATACTGTATGTACATACTGTATTTACAATACAAACCATAGAATTTCATTTATTTGAATTTCTAGAGCAGGCAAAAAAAAAGCTTTGGTGATAGAAATTAGAAAGTAGTTGTCACTTTGTAGAGGTGCAGGGATTGACAATATAAAAGGCATAAACTGTCTAGAATGATGAAATTGAGGTCATGCATTTGTCAAAACTCATGTAATTTCAGAATTAAAATGTTATGTTTTTTATTTATACAAAAGATCCTTCACTAAAAAATAAAAAATAAAAAAACTGGCCAGGCACAGTGGCACATGCCTGTAATTTCAGCCCTTTGGGAGGCAGACAGAACACTTGAGGTCAGGAGTTCGAGACCAGCCTAGCCAACATGGCGAAACCCTGTCTCTACTAAAAATACAAAAATTAGCTGGGCATGGTGGCATTCACCTGTAGTCCCCGCTCGTTGGGAAGCTGAGGCAGGAGAATTGCTTGAGCATGGGAGGCAGAAGTTACAGTGAGCCAAAATCACGCCACTGCACTCCAGCTTGTGCGATGGAGTGAGGCTCCGTCTCAAAAAAATAAAAATAAAATAAATAAATAAAAATAAAAATAAATAAAAAAACAATGAAAAACAAAAATAGAATACAAATTGTTCAGTGAGTACCATTAAAAGACAGTTTGGTGACATTTTCACTTAAAAATACATTAGCAATATCATTAAAGGTGTAGAGTATAAAAAACGTCTTTAGGAGAAGTGGAGAAATCATGAGCTCTATCAGTTATCTATGCAGAAAGTTTGGGCAGCAAGTTTATCACCTACCATGAATGGATTTCAACAATAATAAACTCAACACTTCCAGCCCTCCACGTACAATATGTTTCTTCCAGATTTTTAAGTCTCCTATGTTCATGAAATGTGTATTTTATAAAGAAGCAATCTACTGACATACTAATAAATTTTTTAGCTTCAAAACATCTAGATTTTAAAAAAGTAGAAAAAATGTAACCATTGCTTCAAGCATCTTCCTCAGATACTTTTCTGGAAACATTACATAGTGAATGAAGGTCAGGTTAAGTTTCTAGTTCCCCAGAACTGCTAAACTCACTTTTCCAGAGCAACTCTACTTTCATCTGCTTTATAACAGGATTTCTCAAGAGATGTTGATTAAAGAATAAAGTATAGTGTTAAAAGCTATCTGTCCTTGTACAGAAAACAGATCTGTGGTTGCCAGCGCCAATGAGGGGAGGAAGAAGCAGGAGGAGCATCATGGGACTTTTTTCATTTATCAAAATGCTCTATATTTTGATTGTGGTGGTGCTTGAATAAGTATGTGCATTTTTCAAAATTCAAAATACTGTACACCTAAATAGTGGGAAAATTATGTGACTCTAACTTTAAAAAAATCAAAGGATGATTAAACCACCTGCTCTACATTCTGGTAAGAGTCTTTGTAAGAAGTTGTACATGATATATCACATTTCCATTTATTTTTACTATGCCCTATCTGCCTGAGGAATTAGTATGTTGTGTACACAGATTTTGGTTAGCAGAAAGGAAGACATGGCTATGTCTCTTTCACTGAAAAAAAAAACACACAAGTAAGTAAATAACTTTGTAAATAAATACTTTCTCTTAACATCACACTCTAAGTGCTTCCTATACCCCTTTTTTACACATAACCAAAAAATGTAGCAAGAAAGAATTCTAGAAATGTATTGCCTCCATTTTCTTCCTTTCATGCCTGCTTAACCTATCAAATATAACTCTTCCTTTTTACATGCCACTTTAATTATATTATGGTAAAATAATATTTTTGTATTTTCTCGTTATTTTAATTATCTTAAATTTTTTGAGATTTTGATTTGCTTTATCGTTAAGGTTTATATTATAGTTTATCATTTTTTAGTATTTCATATGACCTTGAAAAGAATGTGTATTTTGCTGTAGTGGAATCGTGTATAATTGTCAGTTAAATAAATTTAACTGATAGAGTTATTCAGGTATTGTATATCTTTATTTTCTGATTATTATTGAGAGAAGAATGTTGAAGTCTTCAACTATACTTGTGCATTTGTCTGCTTCACATTTCAGTACTGTCAGTTTTTGATTCATGTATTCTGGAACACTCTTGTTGACTGATGCATGTACATTCAGGATTGTCATGTCATTTTTATTTCTGATTTTATTATCTACTTAAACTGGGTTCTTACAGACAATATGTAGTTGAATTTTTTAATCCAATTTAACAGTCTTTTAACCAATATGTTTTAGCCATTTAGACTTTATTTAATTTTTGATATGATTGGATTCAGTGATACCATATTACTTACTTTTTTTTTCCCAGTTTGTTCACTCTGTTTTAACTTTATTTTGGTCATTCTTTTTGTGGCTTGTTTTGGAGTATTTAGTATTTTTTTTAGTATTACATTTTATTTACCCATTGGATTTTTAGTTACACCTTTCCATTATTTTTCAAAGGGTTGCTTAGTGATTACTACATGCACACTTAACATTTCACAGCCTATTAATAGTTAATATAATACTTCAAGTAAAATATGGAATCCTGGCAAATACAGGCCACCTTATTATCGTCTACTGAACTTTATGGTATTGTTATCATATGTGTTATTATACACTTACAAAACTCCAATAGACAATGTTATGATTTTAATCTAAAGATTCATATACTTTTTAAAGTAAAGTATTATTTTATATTTACCAAAAATCTACCATTGCTGTTGCTCTTTCTTCATACTTAAGCCTCCAAATTTCCATCTGATATCTTTTCCATCGTTCCAAAATACTTTCTTTAGTGTTTCTTTTAGAATAATCTCACTGGAAACAAATTAACTTTGTTTTCTTTTATTTAATATTTTATTTATTAAGTCATCTTCCTGGTCTTTATACTTTCTGATGAGAAACCTGTTTTCATTTTTATGGTTAAATTTATGGTTAATATCCATGTCTTATATTAATTTTTCTTTCTGATTTCAAGAATTTCTTATATTTGATTTTTAGTAGTTGAATATGATGTATCTATTTGTCACTGTCTGAGTTTAACTTATTCGGAATTTGATTTTCTTAAATCTTTGAATTTATGATGTTTGCCAAATTATAAAAGGTTTTAGTCATTATTCAAATATTATATTTTTTTCTGTATTTATCTCTTTCTTCCTTCTGAAGCTCCAATAAAAGCTATTTTCAGTATGATATTGTTCCACAGGTCTGGGTATTTCTTTTCATGTATTTCAAAACATATTTTTCAGATAGAATAAGTTCTATCAACTTATCCTCAAGTTCACTGATTACTATCTCCATTATCTCCCTTCTTTGTTTTATTATTACACTTTAAGTTCTAGGGTACATGTGCACAATGGGCAGGTTTGTTACATATGTATACATGTGCCATGTTGGTGTGCTGCACCCATTAACTCGTCATTTACATTAGATATATCTCCTAACGCTATCCCTCCCCCAGCCCCCCACTGCACGAGAGGCCCCAGTGTATGATGTTCCCCTTCCTGTGTCCAAGTGTTCTCATTGTTTAATTCCCACCTATGAGTGAGAACATGCAGTGTTTGGTTTTTTGTCCTTGTGATACTTTGCTGAGAATGATGGTTTCCAGCTTCATCCATGTCCCTACAAAGGACATGAACTCATCCTTTTTTGTGGCTGCATAGTATTCCATGGTGTATATGTGCCATATTTTCTTAATCCAGTGTACCGTTCATGGACATTTGGGTTGGTTCCAAGTCTTTGCTATTGTGAATAGTGCTGCAATAAACACACATGTGCATGTGTCTTTATAGCAGCATGATTTATAATCCTTTGGGTATATACCCAGTAATGGGATGGCTGGGTCAAATGGTATTTCTGGTTCTAGATCTTTGAGGAATCGCCACACTGTCTTCCACAATGGTTGAACTAGTTTACAGTCCCACCAACAGTGTAAAATTGTTCCTATTTCTCCACATCCTCTCCAGCATCTGTTGTTTCCTGACTTTTTAATGATTGCCATTCTAACTGGTGTGAGATGGTATCTCATTGTGGTTTTGATTTGCATTTCTCTGATGGCCAGTGATGATGAGCATTTTTTCATGCGTCTGTTGGCTGCATAAATGTCTTCCTTTGAGAAGTGTCTGCTCATATCCTTCACCCACTTTTTGACGGGGTTGTTTTTTTCTTGTAAATTTGTTGGAGTTCTTTGTAGATTCTGGATATTAGCCGTTTGTCAGATGGGTAGATTGCAAAAATTTTCTCCCATTCTGTAGGTTGCCTGTTCACTCTGATGGTAGTTTCTTTTGCTGTGCAGAAGCTCTTTAGGTTAATTAGATCTGATTTGTCAATTTTGGCTTTTGTTGCGATGGCTTTTGGTGTTTTAGACATGAAGAACTTTTCCATGCCTATGACCTGAATGGTAATGCCTAGGTTTTCTTCAAGGGATTTTATGGTTTTAGGTCTAACATTTAAGTCTTTAATCCATCTTGAATTAATTTTAGTATAAGGTGTAAGGAAGTGATCCAGTTTCAGCTTTCTACATATGGCTAGCCAGTTTTCCCAGCACCATTTATTAAATAGGGAATCCTTTCCCCATTGCTTGTTTTTCTCAGGTTTGTCAAAGATCTGATGGTTGTAGATGTGTGGTATTATTTCTGAGGGCTCTGTTTTGTTCCATTGGTCTATATCTCTGTTTTGGTACAAGTACCATGCTGTTTTGGTTACTGTAGCCTTGTAGTATAGTTTGAAGTTAGGTAGCGTGATGCCTCCAGCTTTGTTCTTTTGGCTTAGGACTGACTTGGCAATGCAGGCTCTTTTTTGGTTCCATATGAACTTTAAAGTAGTTTTTTCCAATTCTGTGAAGAAAGTCATTGGTAGCTTGATGGGGATGGCATTGAATCTATAAATTACCTTGGGTAGTATGGCCATTTTCACGATATTGATTCTTCCTATCCATGAACATGGAATGTTCTTCCATTTGTTTGTATCCTCTTTTATTCCATTGAGCAGTGGTTTGTAGTTCTCCTTGAAGAGGTCCTTCACATCCCTTGTAAGTTGGATTCCTAGGTATTTTATTCTCTTTGAAGCAACTGTGAATGGGAGTTCACTCATGATTTGGCTCTCTGTTGTCTGTTATTGGTGTATAATAATGCTTGTGATTCTTGCACATTGATTTTGTATCCTGAGACTTTGCTGAAGTTGCTTATCAGCTTAAGGAGATTTCGTGCTGAGATGATGGGGTTTTCTAAATATACAATCATGTCATCTGCAAACAGGGACAATTTGACTTCCTCTTTTCCTAATTGAATACCCTTTATTTCTTTCTCCTGCCTGATTGCCCTGGCCAGAACTTCCAACACTGTGTCGAATAGGAGTGGTGAGAGAGGGCATCCCTGTCTTGTGCCAGTTTTCAAAGGGAATGCTTCCAGTTTTTGCCCATTATGATATTGGCTGTGGGTTTGTCATAAATAGCTCGTATTATTTTGAGATACGTCCCATCAATACCTAATTTATTGAGAGTTTTTAGCATGAAGGGCTGTTGAATTTTGTCAAAGGCCTTCTCTGCATCTACTGAGATAACCATGTGGTTTTTGTCTTTGGTTATGTTTATATGCTGGATTACGTTTATTGATTGGAAGAAGTTGAATCTCTGAATAGACCAATAACAGGCTCTGAAATTGAGGCAATAATTCATAACTTACCAACCAAAAAAAGTCCAGGACCGGACGGATTCACAGCCGAATTCTACCAGAGGTACAAGGAGGAGCTGGTACCATTTCTTCTGAAACTATTCCAATCAATACAAAAAGAGGTAATCCTCCCTAACTCATTTTATGAGGCCAGCATCATCCTGATACCAAAGCCTGGCAGTGACACAACAAAAAAAGATAATTTTAGACCAATATCCCTGATGAACATTGATGCAAAAATCCTCAAAAAAATACTGGCAAACCAAATCCAGCAGCACATCAAAAAGCTTATCCATCATGATCAAGTGGGCTTCATCCCTGGGATGCAAGGCTGGTTCTCCCTTCTAATATTTAACACAATCAGTGATTTTTTAAAAAAAATTTAGGCATTAAAATTTTCAGTTCTAGAATACCAAGTCAGACCTTTTAAAATATTAATTTATCTGCCAAATATTTATATTTTTTCATTTATTTCAAATGTTTATTTTTACCTCACGGCTCCTAGTTATAATAATGACTTCAAAGTATTTGTCTGATATTTCCAACATTTGAATTCCAACATCTCAGGGTGGAATTTGTTGATTACTGTTTCACTTGAAAATTGTTCACATTTTCTAGGTTATTTGTATGTCATGTAACTTTGGATTGAATCCTAGACATTCTGAATGTCATGTTTTGTAGACGCTGAATTCTGTTAGAATCTTACAAACTATGCTGTTGTTTTTGGTGTGTTTATTTGAGTAGAAAGTCAGTCTGATTAGGTTCAGTTTGCAAGTTCTGCCTCACTTTCTGTGAGCAGTGGCTCTAATGTCACTTTGGTTTTCAAGGACTTTCATGCTGTCTTGGGTCTGTTTCATGCACACACCACTTAAGTATTAGTTTGCAACATAAGCAGAAGTTTAAATTTGAGTTCAGTTCTCAAATTATTTATTATGCTCTTTTCAATCACATGTGCCCTTCAGAGATAAGCCCAAAACAAGACTCACATGGATTTATACACAGAATTAAAGGATATCTTTCTTCAGTTTTCTCTTCTTTGGATTTCCCTACAATCCTTGCCTACAAAGCTTCAGAAGCCCTTTCTTCATTTGCTCTGGCCAGAAAATTGATTTTCTAGTACAGTCTTAGCTGACCATACTACTGCTTCACCAAGCAGCAGCATGATGGGGACTGGCCTTTAGGCAAAGCTGCAGGAGAAAAAAAAGGGTGGCTAGGATAGAGGGAAATTTAACCCTTTGACAATTGCTTCCCCAAGTTTTGGCAACCCTTCACAATTCACATGCTTTTGATTCCTTTTGAGAGTCCTTAGGTAATAGCTTTTTGTATTTTTCCAGAAATTTTGTCTGTAATCAGTAGGAGAAATACATTATAGTAGACTGATCTTATTTTAATCAAAATCAGAATCACAGACAGTCTCTTTAAACAGCATGTATGTGTAACTTTGATTGAAATAAAAATAATCTAATTTGATTTCCTGACCATTTTCAAAAAGTGTAAATCTAATATAACTATACAAATAAATAGAAATTGTATTGCTTAGAATGTCTGCTATGATTATCAAATGTATTATATATAGAAAAAAAGATGTGCATTTGTCTGTATTAGATTTATCTTCTACTCATAAATAAGTTATCCCTTAAAACAAGTTTTCCCAAAGTGTCCTATACCTCTAACTAGTTATATTTATGACTTAAAAAAATACTGAATTAAACAAAATTAAGCACATTATTAGTGATGTTCCTAGTGAAATGTCAAGAAGGCACTATATTTCACCATATAATCTTTTTTTATTCCCTTATAACATCTCAATCATCTAGAGTTCTACACAACCATCTTTAAAGTGCCTCTTAAATATCTATCTGTATTAAAAATAACTGAAAGATTGACAAAAAATTATTTAATGGAATTACTTAGGAAATTAGTTGGCTCATAAAATTCTAGGTGGCATTGTTCAAAAGGAAAAATTCTGATTTGTTATTATGCTGAACTTGGATCTAGCAGGATTCATTAGTTTTACGATGAAAGGCTATAAGAAATATGAAGAGAAAGCTTATTATATTTATGTCAAAGTATTTCTGCAACCAAAGAGTAATAGGCAATCATGTGTAGGAAGAGGAATAACCATATTGGTTTGCCTCATATGATTTTTGCTTTATGGAGTGATGCATTAGTGCAGAGTTTGGCCAAAAAATGAGAGAGAATTGCAGTTAAACTACTACATTTAAATAAGGGACTTGTTTATGTATTGAAAGCTAAATAAATCCAATAGGATTTTTATTTCTTTTAATATTTTCTGATAGACTTTGATTTTATAAAGGTACACTCACAAGGTAATGTGAAATTTCAGTGCCCACTACTCTCACACTGTACACTTGGCATTCTCATTTTCAGATGTTACAAACATTACTTGCACACTTACTCTAAATAGAGGTAATCAGTGCCAAGCATTATAAATGGCAGCATACATTCTAAAGGTTTGGTGATTTAATTTTAAATTCCCTTGATTTAAACCTACACAATCAGACTAAAAACTACTTCTAAAACCATAAAAACCCTAGAAGAAAACCTAGGCAATACCATTCAGGACATAGGCATGGGCAAGGACTTTATGTCTAAAACACCAAAAGCAATGGCAACAAAAGCCAAAATTGACAAATGGGATCTAATTAAACTAAAGAGCTTCTGCACAGCAAAGGAAACTACCATCAGAGTGAACAGGCAACCTACAAAATGGGAGAAAATTTTCGCAACCTACTCATCTGACAAAGGGCTAATATCCAGAATCTACAATGAACTCCAACAAATTTACAAGAAAAAAACAAACAACCCCATCAAAAAGTGGGCGAAGGACATGAACAGACACTTCTCAAAAGAAGACATTTATGCAGCCAAAAAAAACATGAAAAAATGCTCACCATCACTGGCCATCAGAGAAATGCAAATCAAAACCACAATGAGATACCATCTCACACCAGTTAGAATGGCAATCATTAAAAAGTCAGGAAACAACAGGTGCTGGAGAGGATGTGGAGAAATAGGAACACTTTTACGCTGTTGGTGGGACTGTAAACTAGTTCAACCCTTGTGGAAGTCAGTGTGGCGATTCCTCAGGGATCTAGAACTAGAAATTCCATTTGACCCAGCCATCCCATTACTGGGTATATACCCAAAGGACTATAAATCATGCTGCTATAAAGACACATGCACGCGTATGTTTATTGCGGCACTATTCACAATAGCAAAGACTTGGAACCAACCCAAATGTCCAACAATGATAGACTGGATTAAGAAAATGTGGCACATATACACCATGGAATACTATGCAGCCATAAAAAATGATGAGTTCATGTCCTTTGTAGGGACATGGATGAAATTGGAAATCATCATTCTCAGTAAACTATCGCAAGAACAAAAAACCAAACACCGCATATTCTCACTCATAGGTGGGAATTGAACAATGAGAACACCTGGACACAGGAAGGGGAACATCACACTTCGGGGACTGTTGTGGGGTGGGGGGAGCGGGGAGGGATAGCATTGGGAGATATACCTAATGCTAGATGACGAGTTGGTGGGTGCAGCGCACCAGCATGGCACATGTATACATATGTAACTTACCTGCACGTTGCGCACATGTACCATAGAGCCTAAAGTATACTAATAATAATAATAATAATAAAAAGAAAAAAAAACTACTTCTATGCACTTTGGTATTTAATTATCTTAAAGCACAGAAACATATTATCATCCTGAAAGTGTTTTATTATAAAAATTCATATAAGTAATGTATGTTTGCAAATTCCAAAGCTCTCTTCTAATCTTGTTTTTATTATGAAATTTATTTAAGTCTAATATAAGCATAATGTAGAGTAATGTGTCTTCTGTACCACAAAATAAATGTGGAGAATAAATTCATTATTTCTTCTTCAGCAGATCTCATTTTAATCTTGGTACTATAGACAAAGTAATTTTTTCCCTGACTACACTGATGAAGATTCCAAACTAATTCTCAGTAAAATGAGAAGTCTTTAAAACATGGTTTTATCATATTCTGCAGTCTCCTTAACTTCCCAAGTGCGCTACTTTTTCATCTCAGCCTTAATTTTAATATGGCATCGTTTGCCCTTCATGATCAAATATGAGATAGGACACGTACATACTGAAATGCTCTTAAGAAAGATATTTTGTAAATATTCTTTATTTGATGTATCCTGTATTTTTCAGTATGTTCAATTTTTACATTTTTATTTTATACATTTACTATTTTTATAGATGGGACAGGAATATAATTCTACAAGTAAACATTCCTTTTTAGGTTTAAACTTCAATGACTTTGCTATATGATCTTTTCATTTGTAGGTCTAGTCCCTTTCCAATGCTCTAGAAACTGGGTTGTTAACAAATAATCCATATGGCAACGTAAGTATCTGTGGAGGAGGTAAATAGCTGCATATGTTTGAGAGAACTGATGCAGAGAAAATCAGCTGCAAACCCAAAATAAAAAACAGAGTTTATGTCTCCCAAAATGTTTCTTTATATTTATTTAGCATTTTAATTTCTTTACATTTATTTAGCATTGTAATTTCTTAAGTCCTTTTTTAACCAATTTGAACATTTTTATTTTGTTTTGTTCTGTTTATTTCTCTTTTGTCACAGGAACTCTATAGTATGTGATTTCCACTTAGATAGGAGATAAAGGCCTGAAGTTTCAGAATTACACTCTGAAGATCTTCCAGGGGTCAGAGTGGAAATGAAGTAGTACACTCTCTCCCTTGATTGAGTGCAAGGGCTTCCCTGCTTTACCTGAGTCTTTATGAATACATAGACCTATACCCAAACCTCGTTAGCATATTTAGTCTGATATGGGACTAACTCTTATATATATTGCCAAAGTAAATGTGTATACACATTGTTCATAGCCTCACACACTTCTGAATTGTTCAGTAGAAATACATTTAAAAACAAAAAGTATAATAGCTGCACAAGCAGTTATTACTTGACTGATTAGCCTACATAATTTTCCTTTAACAAAATATTTTTGGAAGAAAGAAAACATTCTCAGCATTTTTATTCTTGAAAAAATAACTAGGCACTTATTACTAAATAGACATGTTATAAAATCACTTACTAATTTATGAAAATATGCTATTTGTTTTAAAAATTATGATATGTGTGAATATATGTCATGGTGAGTATGATCCTCATCACCATGGAGCTCAGTTCAATAAGTTTAAACAAATATAACCAGCAATGAAATCATACCACATGAAGATATAAAATAATTTGAACACTCCCAAAAGATACTTCACTTCTCTCTGCATATTGAATGTTCCCCCATCCCTACAGATTCTTTTAACCATTCATTCCTTTCCTTTCCCTAGTATTTTTTGTTTTTTTGCTTATTTGTTTTCTGTCATTTCTACAGAATCACATAAAAATAATTATGCAATATGTAGCCTTAACATAATGCTCTTGTGTTGTATACTCACATTGCATTTTGTTTATCAATTACCCAATTGATATTTATTTGGATTATTTACAGTTTGGGCTGTTAAAAATAAAGCTGCTGTTAGTTAACTGATCTTTGACAAAGGAATAAACTCAATATAATATAGAAAATACAGTATTTTTTTTAAAATGGTGCTGGAACAATTAGACATATATGAACAAAAAATGAATCTAGACACAGACCTTACATCTTTTACAAAAATTATCTCAGAAGAAATTACAACAATTAAATGTAAAAGACAAAACTATAAAGCTCCTTAGAGATGGGAGAAAATCTAGATGAAGTTAGATTTGGCAATGACTTTTTAGATAACACCAAAGTCTACAATCCTTGAAGAAAATTTTGATAAGCTCACTGCATAAAAATTAAAGATTTCTGCTCTGCAAAAGTCACCATTAAAAGAATGAAATGTCGGGCCAGGCGTGGTGACGCATACCTGTAATCTCAGCACTTTAGGAGGCCAAGGTGGGTGGATCACAAGATCAAGAGGTCAAGACCATCCTGGCTAACAAGGTGAAACCCCATCTCTACTAAAAATACAAAAAATTAGCCAGGAGTGGTGGCAGGCACCTGTAGTCCCAGCTATTTGGGTGGCTGAGGCAGGAGAATGGCATGAACCCAGGAGGTGGAGCTTGCAGTGAGCAGAGATCGCGCAACTGCACTCCAGCCTGGGTGACAGAGTGAGACTCTGTCTCCAAAAAAAAAAAAAAAAAAAAAAGAGAGAATGAAATGTCAAGTCACAGACTAAAAGAAAATATTTGCAAAAGATATATCTGATATAGGACTGTTATCCAAAATATACATAGAATAAAACAATAAGAAACTAAACAAGCCACTTAAAAAATGGGCCAAAGACTTTAACAAACACCTCATCAAAGAAGATTAAATGTAAAATGGTAGAGCCACTTTGAAGTTTTGTTTTGAAATTTTTGATCTTTTCTTATGAAATTGCAAAAATGATTCTTATCATTTGGTTTTAAACCATTATTAAAATGGTTTGGCAGTTTCATACAAAACTAAACATACTTGTACCATAAAATCTAGCAATCATGCACTTTGATATTCACCCAAAGGAGTTAAAATCTTATGTTCACACAAAAGCTTGTATATGGATATTTATAGAAGTTCTATTCATAATTGTCAAAACTTGGAGGCCATCAAGATGTCCTTCACCAAGTAAATGGATAAACTGTAGTATATCCAGACACGAACTATTACTCAATGTTAAAAAGAAATGAGCTATCCAGCCATTAAAAGACATGGAGGAAAGTTAAATGTGTATTACTAATTGAATCTAAGCCATTCTGAAGAGACTGCATACTGTATAATTCAACTATATGACATTCTGGAAAAGGCAAAACTATGAATACAGAGAAAAAATGATTAGTGATTGCCAGGGATTAGGGAGAAAGGAGGGATAAATAAATTGAACACAGGATTTTTAGAGAAGTGAAATTATCTGTATGATACTATAATGGCGAATACATGTCATTATACATTTGTTCAAACGCATACAATGTGCAACACCAAGAGTGAACTTTAATGTTAACTATGGAATTTGGGTGATAATTACGTGTCAATGTTGCTTCATCAGTTATAACGAACGTGACACTGGTAGGGGATGCTGATAATGGGGAGGCTATGCATATGGGGGTATGTGGGAAATGTAGGATATCTCTGTACCTTTCTGTCAAATTTGCTATGAATCTAAAACTGCTCTAAAAAATAAAGTCTTGTATTAGTTCATTTTCATACTGCTGTCAAGAACTACCTGAGATTGGGTCATTTATGAATAAAAGAGCTTTAATTGATTCGCAGTTCTTCAGGTTAAATAGGAAGAATGACTGGGAGGCCTCAGGAAACTTATAATCTAGGTGGAAGGCAAAAGGGAACCAAGCACCTTCTTCACATGGTGGCGAGAGAGTGAGAGACTGGTGAGAGAGAGAGAGAGAGAGTGCGTGCAAGAGGGGTAAAGTGCCACAGACTTTTTGTTTGTTTTGTCTTTTTTGAGATGGAGTCTTGCTCTTGTTGCCCAGGCTGGAGTGCTATGGCACAATCTTGGCTCACTACAACCTCCACCTCCCAGGTTCAAGCCATTCTCCTGCCTCAGCCTCTCAAGTAGCTTGGATTACCAAGTACCCATCACCACACCCAGCTAAGTTTTTGTATTTTTAGTAGCGATGGGGTTTCACCATGTTGGCCAGGCTGGTCTTGAACTCCTGACCTCAGGTGATCCACCCTCCTTGGTCTCCCGAAGTGCTGAGATTGTAGGTATGAGCCACCGTGCCTCGCCACCACATACTTTTAAACCATATGATCTCCTCAGGACTCACTATCATGAGAACAACATGGGGGAAATCTGCCCCCATGATCCAATCACCTCCTACCAGGTCCCTCCTCCAACACTGGGAACTACAATTCAGCATGGGATTTGGAAGGGGACACAGAGCCAAACCATACCAAGTCTTTTAAAAAATTGATTAGAAAGTTCTGTTAGCATTAGTTTAGAGGTCCATCAGTGGACATATGTTTTAGTTTTAGACAAAAAACAAAAATGGAAATGCCAGATTGAATGGTGTTATATTTAACTTAAAAGAAAATTCCAAACTGTTTCCCAACATTGCTAACCCATTTTGTATTCCCACCAGAATCAGATGAGAATTCCAGTTGTTCCACCTCCTCAACAGCATTTGCTGTCATTAATCTTTTTAATTTTAGCCATTCTTAAAAGGATGGAATAGTATGGCACTGACATGTTAAATTGCATTTACTTAATGACTGATGATGTTGTGCACCTTTTCACATCATTTGTTATCTGTATATCTTATTTGGAGATGTTTTTGTTTGATTTTACTTTGCTTATTGTTATTGAGTTGTTTGTCTTATTGATTTTTAAGAGTATATATAGCAAAGACTTGGAACCAACCCAAATGTCCAACAATGATAGACTGGATTAAGAAAATGTGGCACATATACACCATGGAATACTATGCAGCCATAAAAAATGACGAGTTCACGTCCTTTGTAGGGACATGGATGAAACTGGAAATCATCATTCTCAGTAAACTATCGCAAGAACAAAAAACCAAACACCGCATATTCTCACTCATAGGTGGGAATTGAACAATGAGAACACATGGACACAGAAAGGGGAACATCACACTTCGGGGACTGTTGTGGGGTGGGGGGAGGGGGGAGGGGTAGCATTGGGAGATATACCTAATGCTAGATGACAAGTTGGTGGGTGCAGTGCACCAGCATGGCACATGTATACATATGTAACTTACCTGCACATTGCGCACATGTACCATAAAACCTAAAGTATAATAATAATAATAATAATAATAATAATAATAATAAAAGAAAAAAAAAAAGAGTATATAGTATGGAAAAAAGTACCTTGTCAGATATGTGTTTGTATTAGTGGAGTGTTGCTGAAAAGATACTCCAAATTTGTGGAAGCGACTTTGGAACTCGGTAACAGGCAGAGGCTGGAACAGTTTGGAGGGCTCAGAAGAAGAGAGGAAAATGTGGGAAAGTTTGGAACTTCCTAGAGACTCGTTGAAAGCCTTTGACAAAAATGCTGCTGACAGTGATACGAACAATAAAGTTGAGGCTGAGGTGGTCTCAGATGTTGATGAGAAATCTGTTGGGAACTGGAGCAAAGGTGACTCTTGTTATGCGTTAGCAAAGAGACTGGCAACATTTTGCCCCTGCCCTAAAGATTTGTAGAGCTTTGAACGACAGAGATGATTTAGGGTATCTGAAGAAATTTCTAAGTAGCAAAGCATTCAAGAGGTGACTTGGGTACTGTTAAAGACATTCAGTTTTATAAGGGAGGCAGAGCATAAAAGTTCAGAAACTTTGCAGCCTGACAATGTGATAAGGAAAATTCCATTTTCTGAGGAGAAACTCAAACCAGCTGCAGAAATTTGCATAAGTGACAAGGGGCAAAATGTTAATCCCCAAGACAATGGGGAAAATGTCTCCAGAGCATGTCAGAGGTCTTCACAGCAGCCCCTCCCTTTACAGGCCAGAAGCCTAGGAGGAAAATGTGGTTTCATGGGCGAAGCCCAGGGCCCCGTGCTATGTTAGGCCTAAGGACTTGGTGCCCAGTTTGGTGGCTAAAAGAGGCCAAGGTACAACTTGGGCTGTTGCTTCAGATGGTGCAAGGCCCAAACCTTGGCAGCTTCTACGTGGCATTGATTCTGCAAGTGGACAGAAGTCAATAATTGAGGTTTGGGAACTTCCACCTAGATTTCAGAGGATGTAGGGAAACGTCTGGATGCCCAGGCAGAAGTTTGCTGGAGGGGCAAGGCCCCTATGGAGAACCTCTGCTAGGGCAGTGTGGAAGGGAAATTTAGGTTTGGAGCCTCCACACAGAGTTCCTACTGGGGCACTGCTTAGTGGAGCTGTGAGAAGATGACCACCATCCTCCAGACCCCAGAATGGTAGATCCACCAACAGCTTGCACCATGCACCTGGAAAAGCCACAGACACTCAATGCCATGCTGTGAAAGCAGCCAGGAGAAACGCTGTACCCTGCAAAGCCACAAGGGCAGAGCTGCTCAAGACCAAAGGTGTCAAAGGAGTCAAAGGTGATAATTTTGGTGCTTTAAGATTTGACTGCCCCACTAGATTTCAGACTTGCATGGGGACTGTGGCCCCTTTGTTTGGCCAATTTCTACCGTTTGGAATGGCTGTATTTATCCAATGCCTGTATCCCCATAGTATCTAGGAAGCAACTAACTTGCTTTTGATTTTACAGGCTCATAGGTGGAAAGCACTTGCCTTTTCTCAAATGAGACTTTGGACTGTGGACTTTTGAGATGATGACAAAATAAGTTGAGAATCTGGGGAACTGTTGGGAAGGCATGATTGTTTTTGAAATGTAAAAATATGAGATTTGGGAGGGGCCAGGAGCAGAACGATATGGTTTTGCTCTGTGTCCCCAACCAAATGTCATCTTGTAGCTCCCATAATTCCCGCATGTTGTGGGAGGGACCTGGTGGGAGATGATTGAATCATGGGGGCAGGTCTTTCCCATGCTGTTCTTGTGATAGTGAATGGGTCTCACAAGATCTGATGGTTTTAAAAACGGGAGTTTCTCCGCAAGGCATCTTTGCCTGCTGCCATCCACATAAGATGTGCCTTGCTCTTCCTTGCCTTCCGCCATGACTGTGAGGTCTCCCCAGCTACGTGGAACTGTAAGTCCAGTAAACCCTTTTCTTTTATAAATTGCCCAGTCTTGAATATGTCTTTATCATGACATGATAATGTCATGATAATATGGCATGAAAATGGACTAATACAATGTTTTAAAAACTAAACTCTGTGACTTTATTAAATAGTGTCTGTCAAGGAAGATACTATTAATTTTGATGAGGGGCATCCAATCTATCATTATTTTCCAATATAGTTTATATGTATATGTCTTGTCTAATAAAGTGTTGCCCAATCCAAGGTCATAGAAAAGCCACATCTGGCTAATTCTTGACATGTTACAGTTTTAACTCCTCTGTTTAGGGCCACAACACATTTTTAGTTAATTATTTTATTGCCTATGATTTAAGTAAATGATTGAGTTTCATCATTCTTTCTGTATTTTATGTGAAAGTTTTCTATCATCATATGTTGAAAAGACCATTCTTCTACCATTGAGTTACTTAAACTTTATATTAAAAATGTATGGACCACATATGTCTGGGGCTATCTATGGACTCTATATTGTGTTACTCTGTGAGACATATTTTTGTTCATAAGTCAAAACCATACTTTCTTCATTACTATATATTTACAATAAGTCTAGAAATCAAGAAGTATGAGTTCTCCCATTTCATTCTTATGTATCATCTTAGATGGCAGAATAATATGCTTAAAATAATAAAATACTACAGTACTAAAGAAAAGCAGAAAAAAGACCATCAACTGTGTATAAGAACTGAGAATTAATTAGAATATAAAGAATATAATATTTTATTGACTGAAAAAGAAGGCTAATATAAGTAACAGCACACAAATAAACAAGGACAAAAACATGCCAAATTTAAAGAAATATCAGTGGTATACCAAGAATAAATCAATAAATACTAAGATTAAGAAAGGTCTCTAGGATCCTTATTAGGGTGGTTAAACACTACATTCAAAACACATAGGGAAAGCAATTCCCACACTAGACCTTCAGTACCTCCATCTACACCAAGGTTCTCAGCTCAAGGTCTTGTAGTGTGATTTGGCTACAAGTAACTGAGAACCAAATAACAATGGCTCTATTGATATTAAATTTTTCTATATAAAAAGTATCAGAAAATAGACATTTCCAGAGGTTCAGTGATAATGTGGGATATATTCATATTCATAATTTTTTTGATTCATTCTCATGGTAAAAGGAGAGCTGCCAGGCATTCAAATAGAATGGACGACGGAAAAGATAGCTTCTTTTCTCAAGATTTTGTATTTTTGTTTAAAAAGAAATATTTTTTTCCAGTATACTTTCCTTTACAACTCATTGGCTAAAATTATACCTAATTTAAGCCAATAATACACAGTTACAGGTTTACTTTCCCAGGGAGCAGATGATAAGATAGAGATTAATATGCAGTACCTTCAGTCAGAGAGTACTCTTGGAGTCAACACCTGTGGATAGGGAGGGAGAGAAAGTAGGATTGAGAAGAGGGTGAAGTATAGCATTAATGCAGGAGCAGCAAAGTCTCCTCTGACCCACAGGTAGTTTTGGAAATGAGCTAGCTTTTCAGTTTCCCAAATGGGAGTGAATATTAGGAGCTTCCATCTCAGGCTGGTTAAATATCAAATGTAGGCTGCTTGGGTGAAACAGCTGTCTTAAGCCAAAGCAATAATCAAAGGATTGACAGTTGAGAGCCTATCTGGCAGCACTTTCAACAGCTGAGAAATAAGTTCTTCATCCCTGAAAAATGGTTCTGGGCTGTGAATTACCCAAAGTAAAAAAGAAAAATGAAATTACAGCGAATGAATTAGGATATTTATGATTCATGCTCTGTGGCTAGAAGTTACCATGCCCTTGAAGTTATAAACTCTGTCCCATAGGTACCGCAACTCTGCTATTTAATAGAGGAATTGCTATTAAGTAGATTACCAATGCCAAATGTTTCTCACTCACGCACTCTTTCTCCACCTCCCTACTCTATTCTCTTTCTTTTCTCTCCCTTTTACTCATATCTAATGCACACCTAATACACTACTAAATAGCCAGCAGCAGTAGCATTTATCTGGTGAATAAAATCCTAGGGACAGCTCTCTAAAAACACTACACAGAGTTTTATGGTTGAAGGGGCCTGAGAGAGAATCAGCTGAGAGTGCGAAGTAACCTTGTGTTTAACCGAAGGTAAATATATATATATATATGTATATATATGTGTGTATATATATATAATATATATGTATATGTATGTATATATGTATATATGTGTATATATTTATGTGTGTGTATATATACATATTTTTTATGGCCCCTTCAACCATAAAACTCTGTGTAGTGTTTTTAGAGAGCTGTCCCTAGGATTTTATTGTATATATATATATAGATTAAGAAAGGTCTCTAGGATCCTTATTAGGGCAGTTAATTAAACACTACATTCAAAACACATAGGGAAAGCAATTCCCACACTAGACCTTCAGTACCTCCATCTACACCAAGGTTCTCAGCTCAATGTCTTGTAGTGTGATTTGGCTACAAATAACTGAGAACCAAATAACAATGGCTCTATTGATATAAAATTATTAAATTTTTCTATATAACAAAGTATCAGAAAAAATATATATATACACACACAATTACACACAATATACACACACACAAGCATATATATGATATAAATATATTTGAAATATGAAATACATATAAAGATATACATGAAAATTATATCATAACTCAAATTATTATCCCAATATAGTAATTTTTTG
Source organism: Pongo pygmaeus (assembly GCF_028885625.2). Classification (NCBI taxonomy): domain Eukaryota; kingdom Metazoa; phylum Chordata; class Mammalia; order Primates; family Hominidae; genus Pongo; species Pongo pygmaeus. The sequence goes on along the minus strand of NC_072373.2, from coordinate 156,776,756 downwards.
AGTTGGATTCCATACCAATCCCATCACAGATATCTTCTAGATGTTTGAATTTTAGCAAATTATTTCATATCTTTGATCTTTAATTACCTTTCTATTAATCAGAAAGTATGATAGCATTTGTAGGAATACAGTATCCATTACCTCATATACAATATTAAGAACTGAGTACAATTAATTACCTTGCCGTCCATGAATATTCTTAACATATATATTTCAATTTCTAGCACCACACTGACCAACAGTTTTTTGAAAAAATAATGAAAAACTATTATTCATAGAGTATTGTAACATATCTGATTTGTTTAAATATCATCCTAAATATGTGCTTTTTTTCTCAACTGATATTTCCAGGATCCTCTCCATCACCAAATTAGAGATTTAAAATTCTCTACTTCCCTTACCCTATAACCACATCCTTCACATATATATATGTATATATCTTCACATATATACCTATCTTCACAGATATATATATATATTCATATATACCTCTCATTTATCCTTAACCCTAGAGTCCTAGGTGAAGCTGTACTCATTATGGTTCTATATTACTGCAATAGTCTCCTAGTCTCGGAACTATCCTTGTTAACTATAGGGTAGCTTTTGATTTCCTCAAATCAATTCTTCAAATATATATCAAAACAATACATGAAAATTTGATTATACCAATTTTAGGATTAAAATTATTCATTGGAATGGGGTTGCCTCTGTGACGATTTATAATTGCTTTAACATGAGAGGTTGAAGTTTTCATTATCTGGCTACTGTGGTTTACATCAGCCTTATCTATATTACTCCATTTTTCACAGTTAAATTTCAGTGATAAAAAAATCATGTAATTACTCACAATGACATATTCTGTCTTGATTCTCATATTTTCCTCATGTATATTAATCTTGTTAAACAGACATAAACTATATTTCTAGCATATACCCCCTTTGTGCTTAATGTAGTATTGAGCATGGCACAGATATAGTAAAAGCACTTTCTGAAGCCATTTGTGTTTAATATTTGTGGATTCTGTTAATTAAAACTAGTTAAGATATCCCTTCTACTGCTTGTAAGATATACCTGCTTGTATCTGCATAAATAATAAAGGTAATCTGTGAGTTTTAACTGTTGTGCATTAGATCAAAATAGTTCTTTTCACAAACTGACTAGAGAAAAAAATATAAATCAATTTACTTGAATTAATTTTTAACTTTAAAAATTAAAGTGAATATTTTAATTCAAAAATAACAGTGTGTACTGAATCTTTTTTATTGTTTACAGGTACGGTGTACAACATAATGTCTTCATATACATATACATAGTGAGAGGATTACTACGGTCAAGCTCAGTAAGATATCCATTATATCACGTACTTATCTTGTGTGTGTGTTTGTGTGTGCATTATAATCTCCCAAAATCTGCTTTCTTAGCACACATACAGTGTACAGTACGATATTATTAACTAGAGTTCTCATGCTGTACATTCCATCTCTATACTTCTTATTCATTTTACATGACTGCAACTTTGTACCCATTGACCTACATCTCCTCATCTCCTATTCCCTCTCCAATCCCCACATCCCCACCTCTGGTAGCCACTATTCTACTCTGTTTCTATGTATTTGATTTTTTTATGATTTCAGATGAGAGAGATCCAAATCTTCATATTAATCCCAAACATCCCTTTCTTATTAAATCTCAAGAGATAGAACACAGTTCCCAAACAGAAGGCAGTTTAGCCTTTTTTGTGCTTAGAATATTACCCACCACTTTGGATAGGCAGGCTTCCTTAATTGCTTTGTTGCAAAAACAATTTGTGTGCTTTTTAAATGAGTTTAATTTTAAGTTTTTCTTATAAAAAACATCCAGCATAGTAAAATCAAATAAATTATCCACACAGCAGACTTGATTCTCTCTTCTATCAATAAAACTAAATCCCTCCAGACTCAGACTCAGTAAGGCATATTGTATAAAAAATCATATGTTGGTAAAAAATTCAAAAGAAAAATATTATTACCTGTATTATAAATCTCCTTCTCCTTTTTCTGAATAGTCATTGCAAACAAGGTAATTCTCTAAACCTAAATTGTAAAAAGATTATGGCCTGAAATACTACTAAAGATAACTGAGATTATGGTGTAATTGTGAAGCACTTTCACAGCAAACTTCAGAGGAATTGTAATATTCTACTTAGGATTTAAATGGTTTTTAAAAAACCATGGGCATTTTCAGCTAATCACAAGTGTTTTGCTCTCATTTATTTCATTTTTATACTGCAGTGATGATAACTGTGAAAAGAAACATTGGGTACAAGATAAAAAGAGGCCCAAGATATTAAACTACTGGATTGATCCTACTTAGATTATCATAGCATAAAAATTTAGGTAAGCTCTATAATATTATTATATTATGACTTACAAAAACACTATTCTTAATGATTATTCACTTTTGAAGGCTTTTATGTCCAAGGTAATGGGAAGGAAATCTCAATGCCTAGGTATGGCTAAAATAATAAATATCCAACAGCCCTTTGCGTATATTAAAAACAAGTGTGCCTAGGTTGCATATCCATCTGATACACACTATACTCAAGAATTGCTGCTAGAGTTGCAAAACTAACAGTGATATTCCAGTTGACCAAGGAATAGTTATGTGCATTTCTTTTCACAGGAAGATAACATTCATGGCCACCTTTGGTAGAGCTTGTGTTTTATTTGTTTTGTCCTCACATTGAATGGGTGGGTATGCCTGCATCTCCTCCAGGCACTTGCTTTCAATTAGAGGCCATACAGACCTGTACTTTCCTCATACTTTTAAGTCTCACAGTGTGCTGGGAAATGTAAAACCTCAATGTTGGCCTTTGCTAAGTAGATCTCTGGGGCCCAGCTTAAACACTTCCCTTCTCCAACTTATTACCACCAAAAGGCTTAAAAAAAAAAATCAGGACAGCAAGTAATGCATCTTAAATGGCATGCTCCTTGATCTTCCAAGAGCGAGGGCAGAAAGGAAGCTGCTGAAATGACTTATAGTATTCTCACCTTATCCATAGTTTCGCTTCCTGTGATTTCAGTTACCTGCATTCAACCGTGATCCAAAAACATTACAGTATTTTGAGAAAGAGAGAGAGAGAGACAGAGAGAGAGGCCACATTCACATAACTTGTATAGCATATCATTATAATTGTTCTATTTTTTAATTTTTATTTTGTCAGTGAACCTCAGTAAAGGGCAATGCTCTATTTCATTGTTATTATTGTTAATTTCTTACTGTGCCTAATTTATAAACTTCATCATAGGTGTGTGTGTGTGTGTGTGTGTGTATATATATATATACAAAAACAGTGGTTTGGTATTATGTGTAGTTTCAGGCATCCACTGGAGAGTCTAGGAACATATCCCCTGTGGGTAAAGGGGAAGTACTCTTTTGGGGACCACTTTTAATGACACTCACACACTACTAATAAATCTTATTACACTGTGGAATTGATTATTGCAAACCTAGGAAAATCAACAAAATAATTCTTTTTGTAACATGTACTAGTACTATTTTTATGAACCTTATTTAACATAAGTGTTCAGATAGCTTTTCCTTCAGGCATATGAAATGACTCTGCTTCAAGCTGCTAGCACTGACAGAAAGAGAGTGATTACACTTTCCCCTTACACATCCAGCTCAACTGCCCCTCACTTAATAGCGACTAAAATGTATCCTAAAATGTTCTCTGAAACTTTTGAATACAATGTTGGTAGACAGATTCATTTTACACTCAGGAATCAGACTCTACTAAACAAAGCATCAAATAAACCATGATTAAAAGAAAAAGCATAATTATATGTCAATGTTTTCATAAAAGTATGTGAAGAACATGAAGATGACCAAAAAGAATTTTTTTGCTAAACTGATGTACCAGCTAATATTGAGCAATTTCTACATTTATTTGCCTTGATAGTCAAAGTCACTGGACATTTGTTAGTAGACATAAAACGATGTCCATTCTGTGAATGGAATCTGTCATCTTCCTCAATTGCAAGGCTTACTTTATCTCCAAGCCTCGTTTTTGTATGAAAAATGGAGAGATAATTTGTAATCCCTATGTTCATTCAATCAGGAACTAAAACCTCTCCAACAGTGGGACATTTCCCTGCTCTTTAAAGTGAAAGCTTAATCTATAGGACCTCTTCATTATCTGAAACTTGATGATTATATGATTCTTAATCTTTCTTCACATCAGTTTATATAACTTTAAAAACATTGTTACCTTAATTTTTTTTTTATTCTTAGATAAATTCAAACATTTACTTTGCTATGCCTGCAACTTTTTGCCTAGGATCTGTCAGGGAAAGTCAAACCCCAGTGTGGTGGGTATTACTATCAATCCAGGGTTACAAGGTTATAACTCTGTCTAAATTTCCAATCTCCCAATCACTTTAACTTTGTATCTTTCTTTACTTATTGATTACATAGTGAAACTAGACTAACAACAATAAAAACAAACCTTCATTATGATTGAAATCCACCTGTTTGAAATCAACCAATGATTTCACAATAAAAGCGTTCACTAAATTTGTGCAAGTTATTCTCACCTCATCTCTATTTCTACTTGCTTAAAATCAAATAAAGTTTTAGATACAGTCATTTCTCTGTGAGAATAAAAGACATGGAATTCCTTCTCTGCCTCCTGAATTTTCATCCCAGACAAGCTTATATTTTTGCTGCTTTATCTTGAAAGACTCCCTTTCTTGAAATTAATGATGTGTGTGTGCCCGCTGATTCTTCTTTTTGATTGTTTTGAGTAGGGAGAGAATACAGGGAAGCAAAGATATACTTTCTTCTCTCATTTGAAGGGCCTGCCACTAATTATTCTGAAACATCACATCCTCACAGATGTGTGAATCATGTAAACTAGAAAATAATATAATTTTACACATCTAAGGAATATCTTTGAATTCTGTTTATTCATCCATTAATTCATCAACTATTCCATTTGATAAGCATTTTCATGGATGCTGGGGGCAAAAAATGCCAATTTCATACTCAAGTAGCTTGTAAACTCTAATGGCAAAAAAAGTATAAATAAATTACCATATAAAGGATACAGGGTGCTGGAATGGAGGTTTGTTGTGGGTACCACAGGAACACATTAAGTTTTTAAATTATCTCTGAAGTCAGGCTGCCTAGGTAAACACCCTACCCCTGCTGTATCCACACTATGTTCCAAGTTTTCTTGTTTGTCAAATAAACATTTTAAAAAGTAGTAGCAATATAACATGTTTGTCAAAAGTAGTAATGAAAAATACACAAGACGTGACCAGAATAGGTTCTGGTACATCGCCAGCCATCAATAAATGTTAGCTGCATTATTTCTGTAATTCTATTTTTGTGATCAAAGTAATATTTGGTGATTTTAGAACAATGAGAACGTATAAATAAGCAAAATATTTTTAAAATCTACACTATATTCCTCAAGATAACTATTAACAATATTTATACTTATCTTTATTGATATGATTATCTACTGTGTTCTTGTTTGTGACTGTGTATGCACGTATTTAAAACATAAGAATTCTTTCATATATTAGGTAAACTTTTTTACTTATCAAGTATTGTAGAAATCATCTCAATCAATATTCATTTGCAACAACTTTCTTAATGGTTATATTATTCCATTCTCGCACTGCTATAGAAAACTACTTGAGAGTGAATGATTTATGAAGAAAAGAGGTTTGACTCATAGTTCTGCAGACTGTAAAGAAGCATGGCTGGGAGGTCTTAGGAAATGTATAATCATAGCGGAAGGTAAGGGGGAAGCAAGCACATCTTACCACGGCGAAGCAGCAGAGAGAGAGAGAGAGCAAAGGGGGATATACTAAACACTTTTAAACAACCAGGTCTTGTGAGAGCTCACTCATGAGACAAAACTAGGGTGATGGTGCTAAACCATTAGAAACCACCCCCATGATCCAATCACCTCCCACCAGATCCCTCCTTCAACATGTGGTGATTACAATTTTACACAAGATTTGGGTATGAACAGATTCAAACCATATCATTCTGACCTTGGCCTCTCCCAAATCTCATGTCCTTCTCTCATTTCAAAACACAATCATGCCTTCCCAACATAAGTACCCCAAAGTCTTAACTCATTTAAGCATGAACCCAAAATTCCAAGTCCAAATTCTCATCTGAGACAAGGCAAGTGCCTTCAGTGTATGAGCCTGTAAAATCAAATACAAGTGAGTTACTTCCAGGATACAATGGGGTGCGGGCATTGGGTAAATGCTCCTGCTCAAAATGGGAGAAATTGGCCAAAACAAAGGGGCTCCAGGCCCCATGCTAGTCTGAAACTTAGCAGGGCAGTCATTAAATCTTAAAGCTCCAAAATAATCTCCTTTGACAGCATGTCTCACATCCAGGGCATACGGATGAAAGGGATGGGCTCTCAAGGCCTTTGGTAGCTCCACCCTTGTGCCTCTGCAGGGTACAGCTCCCTCAGCAGTTTTCACAGGCTGGCATTGAGTGGCTGTGGCTTTTTCAGGTGCATGGTACAAGGTGTTGGTAGATCTACCATTCTGGGGTCTGGAAAATGATGGCCTTCATCTCACTGCTCCACTAGGCAGTGCCCCAGTGGGGACTCTGTATGGGCTCTCCAACCCAACATTTCCTTTCCAGACTGCCCTCACAGAGGTTCTCCATCTCCATGAGGGCTCTGCCCTTGCAACAGGCTTCTGCCTGGGTATCCAGGAATTTCCATATATCCTCTGAAATCTAGGCAGAGGTTCCCAAACCTCAGTTCTTGCCTTCTGTGCACCTGCAGTTCCAATGTCATGTGGAAACTGCCAAGGCTTGGGGCTTCCACCCTCTGAAGCTATGGCCCAAGCTATACCTTGTCCCCATTTAGCCATGGCTGGAGCTGGAGCAGCTAGGAGGCAGTATTCCATGTCCCGAGGCTGCACAGAGGAGCAGGCCCTGGGCCAAGCCCAGGAAACTATTCTTCCCTCCCAGGCCTCCAGGTCTATAATGGGAGGGGCTGCCATGAAGATCTCTGAAACGCCCTGGAGACATTTTCCCTATTGTCTTAGCTATTAACATTTGGCTCCTGTTACTTATGCAACTTTCTGTAGCTGACTTAAGTTTCTCCACTGAAAATGAGTTTTTCTTTTCTACCATATGGTCAGGCTGCAAATTTTTTAAATTTTTAAGCTCCACTTGCCTTTTAAACTTAAGTTCCAATTTCAGACTATCTCTTTGTGAACGCACATGACTGTACACTTTTAGCAACAGCCAGGTCACATCTTGAATGTTTTGCTGCTTAGAAAGTTGTTTCAACACATATCCTTAATCATCTTTCTCATATTCAAAGTTCCACAGATCCCTAGAGCAGGGACAAAATGCCACCAGTCTCTTTGCTAAAGCATAGCAAGAGTGACATTTACTCCAGTTCCCAAAAAGTTCCTCAACTCCATCTGAGACCATCTCAGCTTTGACTTCACTGTCATCATTTTGATCAAAATCATTCAATAATTCTCTAGGAAGTTACAAACTTTCACTCATCTTACTGTCATCTTGTGAGCCCTTCAAACTGTTCTAGTCTTTGCCCATTACCCAGTTCCAAACTCACTTCACATTTTCAGGTATTTTGATAACAGTGTCTCACTCTCGGTACCAATTTTCTGTATCAATCCATTCTTACACTACTGTAAAGAACTATCTAAGACTGTGTAATTTATAAAGAAAAGAGGCTTAATTGACTCAGCATTCCACAGGCTGTACAGAAGCATGACTGCAAGGCCCCAGGAAACTTACAATTACGGCAGAAGGTGAAAGGGAAGCTAACATGTCTTACCATAGTGAAGCAGGAGAGAGATACAGCAAAGGGGGAAGTGCTAAAAGCTTTTAACCAGATTTTGTGAGAACTCGCTCACAAGACAGCACCAGGAGGATGGTGCTAAACCATTAGAAACTGCCCCCATGATCCAATCACCTGTCATCAGACTCCTCTTTCAATATGTGGGGATTACAATTTGACATGAGATTTGGGTGAGGATGCAGAGCCAAACCATATCAATGGTTCAATAGCATTATGTTGAATAAGTACCCAATGATTGCTTCAGCCAATCCTTTATTATAAGACACTTACATTTATTCCTTATTTTTACTGATATATAAAATATTATGATAAATGTCTTAGTAATTTAATTTCTTATGACTAATTAGTACCTTAACATTTTTTGTCGGAATTTGGAATTGCTCTGTCAAGTATAATGTAGCTTTCTAAAGCTGTAGAATATAAAATTTAAACTGTAAAATGAAACACTACTATAATAACCATTCTAAATCTGCAACTAAAAGATAATTATAGATAATTACCTGGATTTTTTTTTTAAATTGCCAATAAATAGCCAAAATGGATAAAGAGAAAAATTCTACATTTGCTATGTAGCTAACCATCACTCAACTCTGCATATCCATTAACTTCTACAGAGAAAGTATACAAAAAACCTTCATGAAAGTTATACAGACTTGCCTCCTTTTCTGAGCAAAATGAAAAAATTTGTATGAATCAGTATTTCTTTAGTAATTTTGTTTTATTATTCTTTGTAAAAATTTCAACTCTAGGCTTTCTTGATGGAGTGTGCAGTTGTGGGGTTGTGAAAGGCTTGCCTGAAGTGGTGACAGAAGCAAATTTTATTCCTTTCTAGAAAACAGAGACATTTAGAATCAGTCTTAGTTTCTTTGTTCTCTGCTGAATACAAACAAAAAATTAAGTTCCATAAATTTCAATTCTCTTTCGAAGCTTTATCTTCTACATCGAAGGAACTAAACTTTAAAAAGTATATTTTTACAGCATATTTTCTTCTTAACGGGTGTTGCATCTTTTAATTTGGATGATAACTGCAACATTCGATTTGCACTCATGAATATTTATGTGCTCAGGAAGTGTCTGGAAAAAAAAACAACAATATTTCAAAGCAACTGAACTCAAAATAACACTTTTTCTCATATGCAAGGTTGGCATGAACAATGGGTCAGGCTTTCTCTTCTTGTACTGTGCCAATCTTAGATCTCAGTAGAGAGATCAATCCTAGTGAACCTGATTCTGGGCAGTCTTCAGATACCTACAGCATCTTCTTTCTCAGATTTGAGCACTTATAGTCTACCAGGAGCCACACTTAGTGATTTAAAGTCATCTGTTTTAATTCTCACAGCAGCTGTATGATTTCAGTATTTTATCTCTATTTTTCAGATTTAAAAAAATGAGGATCGTAGAGTTGAGCTAGATTTGGAAACCTAGTATCTTAAAATAAAGACCCCAATTTTCATTTTATCTTGCTGCTGCTCTTTTTCTATATTAATTTAGTCCTAGATAATTTTTAGATCTTAGGTAATGCAATGCCACCATGTGATCAGCCCCATGCCTCCTGTACCTTGGTTGACTTGGGTACCCACTTCTCCTCTGCCTTGATACCCAATCTTTCTTTAATTTTTATAGATATTGAATTTTTCTTTCATAATAATATCAATACAATATTCTTTGCAGCAAATTGATATTCAGGTATTTATAGTATTCTCTTCACTCTAAACAATATTTTTGTAACTAAAATTCCCTTTTCAAGTAATCTTATAGAAAGGTGTTTTCTTTTTGTTTTTTGTTTTTGTTTGTAGGTGAGAAAGATGCTAAAAAGTGTGATATCTGGGCCAAAGATTATATGTGTTTCGAAATGTATTTTGTAATACCATATTATTTTCTAGCAATGTTGTAGCAAATCACATTCTCAGAAAAACCAAAGAAAAAGCCCAATTCTGCATGTTATTGTCAGAACTAGATAACTTCAATTTTCAACAATTTTAAATTTTATCGGTAAGACCTCTTTTTTTTAAACTTTCATATCCAAGTGCCTCATAATTAAGCAAAAGTTCTTTTCATATGATTATTGACCAATTGTATTTCCTCTTCATGGATTTATATTCTTTGAAATTATTTCCACATTTTTAACATTTATTGGAACCCCTCAAATACTAAGGACATATTAAGTGTTCATTTATCATATCTTGTATATCTACATTTTCTCAATCTGCTGTTTGTCTTTTTATTTTGTTTAGGTTTATTTGCCATGCAGACATTTTAGTAATTTGTATATAATCAAATCTGTTAGATTTTATATGGCTTCTTGTCCTGCTTGAAACTATCTCTCCCACCAGAGGGCATTCTGATATTCTGCATTTTTCTCATATTCTTATTATTTAATGTTTTTCCTTTCAGATCTACTCATTAAATGCCTCATTTTGCAGAAAGCAACTTATAGCCATCTGTAATCAATCCTATCTGTGTTATTTGAACCCTTTCTTATAGCTGGTTTTGGATACAGTTCTCCTGGGAAGGGTGTCCAGATATCTTGATTTTCTGCCATAATATAATCTTTAGTTCTTTTCTTCTACAAGAATGATGAATAAGAGAGTGAACCACTAATTCAATTTGTATAAGTGTCAAGCCATTTTTCTAGTAGCCATAATAAAATTGCATTTAGAGTAAACATAATGCCAATAAACTTCTTTTTCTTCTATCTTCATATTGCTTTGGGGACAGTTTGCTTTAAGGATTTCTGCCACACATAAACTTCATGTATATGAGTATTTATCACAGTACTACTGAAAAATTATCTTTATCTCCAAATAAAAAACATTTTAATGATCATTTTCAGCTATTTAATGCCACCTCCATCCAAACACTTCAATGTTGAGAGGGTTGGTGGTGTGAATTTCAGTTCTCTTCTCTCTTCCTTTCCAACCTGCAAAATATCCTTGTCTTTGAGATGCTATGGGAATGCTCACAAATCTTTTCTCACTAGTAACTTTCATAGACAAGCATACAGATTGCTAAGTTTGAATGTGTCCCCCGAAGTTCATGTATTGAAAACATAATCCCCAGTGCAACAGTGTTGGACGGCAGGTCCTATTAAGAAGTAATTAGATCATGAGGCCTCTGCTGTCATGAATGGTTTAACGTCATTATCACAGGAGTAGGTTATTGTGAGAGTGGACTTTTTATAAAACTGAGCTTGGCCCCGTCTTGGTCTCTGCCCTCTCTCACATGCTCTCTCACCACGTGATATCCTCCACCATGTTATGATGCAGCAAGAGAGCCCTCACCAGATGTGACCCTGCCATCTTGAACTTTCCACCCTCCAGAACAGTGAGACAAATACACTTCTACTGTTAATCAATTACCCAATTTGTTATTCTGTTCCAGCTACACAAAATGGACTAAGACACACATCTGCTTCTACCTCCCCCATGTCCCATGATCCTGAATACCTTGTTAGTGATCATTGCTGATCCTACTTTTTCCTTGTCCATCTTTTAGGTCAAGTCTTATTAATAATCCTGAATTGTTCAAAATTGGTTTGAGAACCCACTAGAACAGAGCTATTCCATTCCTTCCTGGAAATATAACAAACACATTTTTATTGATCTTTGTTACTCCCTATCAACTGCAGCTACTTTTTTTCCTACAAATATGTATTGATGTCTTTTTAAAGTATATCTAGCTCCAAGGTTAAAGAACACAGATAAACTTAACAATGTGATATATCATGTGAGGCTGTTAAATATATAATGAAATAGGTGCTTTAAGTGAGCAATGCCATTAACTGAAAGAGATTTAACAGATAACCCTAGGACAAATAAGCATTCTTAATTTTATGCAATTTTTGCATAACCAGATGGAAGAATATTTTCTCTTTCTTTGGCATCCCAGATAAAGGGGCAGAGAAGAAATGCATTAGGTTAGATTACCAAGGGAGGTGGCTAGATTTTTAGTTCCAGAAAATAATGCACTATTAAAAGAATAATGTCTCATATTCTATTTTAGCATATTTGTTCTGCTAAGACATAAACTCCATCAACTCCCAAAGCAGAAACTCTTAGCATTTATTGAGAACTTACTGCATGCCCAGCACTATTTTAATGTATTCCTGTGTAACACCTCTATTAATTATCACAATAGTTCCAAAAGGTAGGTGTTACTATCATCTTATACTTACAGATGTGGAAAATGAAAAGGAAGTTTGAGTGATTTACTGAATGTCTCAAAGTAGTAAATATGGTGGTAATATTTGAAGTAAAGCCATTTGACCTGGGACCCATTGAGCATAAGGACTGAGTTCTACAGCTTAGTCAATGTGTGGCAGAACACCTTGTGTTCACAAGGTAATTTCTTCATTGCCACTTCTCTAGTCCAAGACACCATTCTTTCTTATATGAATAGGATGGCTGTATATACTTTTGTATTGGTTTCCCTTTTTCCATACTCACATTTCTTTTTTTCCATTTAGTAACAGAGCTACAAGTTTTAGCTGGTTATGTGGCCATATAGTTAATTCTAGTCAGTGAAGTGTGAGCAGAAGTAGTGTGTGTAATGTTCACTAAAAAGAGAAATTGCTTACTTTCCACTTTCTTTCTTTTTGTTCTCTGTAGGCTGGAATGTGGACATAATGCTGGTGAATCAGCTGCAATGGGGGAAATGGAGCTGTCACAAAATAATGGAAATAACAGAGAACCGAGAATGACATTACCATGAAAGCAACAATAGAGAAGAATCTGGGTCCTGGGGTGATCCTGTGGAGGAGAGATGCCTATGTACTATTGACCACCTGCCTCTCTGTCTACCTGAGAGAGACATTTTCATCTTAAACACACTCTACTGATTTCGGTGGCTATTATGGAGGTTACTCTTTGTCCCTTAGGATACATTCTTCTGCAATGCATTTACTACAAACTCACCTAAGTTACTTAAAATATCACTCAGAGCACGTCACTGCTTTGTTTAAAAACCTTCCTGTAGTTGTAATGTGTTTTATTCGAAAGAAAACCTACACTTGTTTTTTTTTTTTTTTTTTTTTTTTTTTTCTACAGTTTGCTTTATAAGGCCTTTTAAAACCTGCAAATACCTTCCTTCTCAGCCATTATCTTACTACTCTCAACTCCAGCCACACTGGCCTTTTTGCTGTTCCTTGAACAGCTTGTCTCTGCTTTTGGTCTTTGGTACTTAGATGTTTCCTCCGGCTAAAGACTTGTTATCCCCAATGTTCTTTGCAGAGGCAAATCATTTTCCTCATTTAGATCTTCTAAGAGAGGGCTTCCATTGAGTTACTGTCACTCTCAATCATTCTCTTTTATATTGCTGAGATTTATTTTTTTTTAAACTTTTTAATTTTTGAAATCATTGTGTTTATTCATTTGAACCTTGCCTTCCTCTTTCTTCCAGGAGGTGAGCTAACTGAAGGCAGGAACCTCTGCCCTCTTGTTCAGTTCTTTCTGTATACTACTATCTAGAACAGCGTCTGTCTCCTAATCAGATTCAATACATATTTGTTGAATATCTAATGTGAAATGATTCAGTAGATGAAGGAACTGAAAAGTGACTGAGAATACCCCATTATTCTTCATTGTATGACATATATCAACTTTCTTTGATTTTTAATAGTGTATTAGGATCATTAGAGTTTGTAAAAGGAAAGAAATAAGATACAGAGCCAGTATACATACATACATACACACACATATATATATATATATATGCACATAAACACATGTTGAACCTAACTGACAAATGAGTTTCAAATCTATATTTAATGGATACTTGACTTTTATATTCAATGGATTCAATGGAACATAAATTTCTGAGGAAATTAAATGTTCTGGATGTAATCAGAAACTTAGGTTCTTACAGTTTAGGGAGATAGAGAGTGGCTTGATCACTTGAGATAGATACAAGAGGAAAAAGGCCATATAAGTAAATGTAGGTCGTGGGATTTTGGATCATTTAAAATTTTTTAGCTTAATGTTTCAGAGAAATACTTATAACTAACATCTATATTATTCAGTCTTTATTTTCAAGAATTAACTTCTTACTATAAATACTCAGATGGGAATAGCAATCTAGATTTAATTGTAGTGCTTTAGGAGGGTGACTACTCCTTGGTTGAAATTTATAAAAACAAACTGAAACAAGAACAAACAAAAACAAAACAATGAAACAAAGTTTCTAAAAACTCCCCAGCTTATTTGGTAGTTAAAGAGCAGAAATAACATGTACATTCCCATTATACTCCTCATAATAGCATAGTGTGAGGAAAATATTTGTTAATAACATATAAGTTCCCCTTATATTCCTCATAATAGCATAGTGTGAGGAAAATATTTGTTACGTTGGCAAGAGAAGGGTCAGTAGGCTTACTAGGACAGATTATTTGGACAAGATAAGTTTCTTTTTGTTTTTACTTTTTTGTCTTGAGAGATGGTAGAGATTTTATACTCTCATTGAAGCTATGAAGTAGTGATGACTAATGTTTCATAATTTACATAGCTAATTTCATTTACCTTTGATGTTTCTATCACATTTTCAAACATTATAATTTTTTTCCTCTCTAATGCCACACTTCTGTCCCTGATAGCACTTAACACAGAGTTTTGCATACAGTAAGTGCTAAAACACTTTTTCAATAGATTGTCATCAGGAAACATATCTTACATATAAATTATATTTTCCCATGATCCACATATAAAAAATAAAACCTCTTATCTGAGAGAGTTTAAAACCTATGCCTCTCCAACTCTTAGTCTCCAAATCAAAACAACCTATAATGTTAAATTTGTGGAACCAAGAGGTATGAGTGTGTGTTTAATAAGTTAACTTCATAGGACTTTATGCTGGTGAATTATATTAAAGAGAGCCAGAAAAGCAACCAAGCTTGAAGTAAATATTATAAATTCATAAATCCAATATTTCAAATGTTTAATTAGCTATCACAGCATGATCCCTTCCAGGTATAGTATTGTTTAATTTCCTGGCAATATACAGCCTTCTTCTTTTTCTTTTTGGCATTAAGGTTTTTATTGAAAAATTTGATGCATTTTACTGCAGGAAACCAAAGAAAGGGTCAAGAGAAACCTTTGAATGTCTTAACATTTTAGCAGAAAAATGACAAAATTCACATTTAATTTGTCTTTGAGACAGGAAGTTTCTGCATGGAAGAGACTACTCTGATGTTTTAGTTTAATGGTAATATATTTGAGAAAGAACTTTGTGGTACATTAGTGCTACTTCGGGACAGCTAGGTGTATGAACTACAGTGTATTTTCTTAAGCTGTATGTCCGTTGGATTCATATACTAAATATTCTCATTAGGCTAGGGATGGAAAATAAACCTCAAAAACCTGTCAAAAACTGTATGAAAAGTGAGCCTGAGAGACTTCACTCCTACAAGGTTGGGGTTGTGGAAATCACTGGCAGTTTGGAATTATTGCATTGTTTGGGAACTTACGGTGTGAATGCTAGCTGCTCTCATTAGGCACAAGAAGAGAAAAGAGAGCTGCTAGTATCTGCCAGGATGGGATGTTAGTGCTTTTCCAGAAGCTAAAGGAAGAAGTGACACCAATTCTTTTCCAAATGTAAAATGTCCTTATTTCTTCACACAAACATCAATAAACAACAATAAAAGATATAACTGGAAATGCAGAAAACAAACAAAGAGATAAACTAATTGCCTGGGTGTGGTTTTCCCTACACATTTGTTATGGGTTGAACCGTGTCTCTCCAAAAAGATATGTTGAAGTTGTAATACCAAGTGTCTGTAAATGTGACTTTATTTGTAAACAGGGTCTTTTCAGATTTAATCAAGTTAAGATGAGTACTCAATCCAATAAGTCTGGTGCCCTTATAGAAAGAGGAAAATTTGAACACAGACACACAGGTAGAAAATTATGTGAGACAGGCAGAGATTGGAGTAATGCATCTATAAACCAAGGAATGCCAAGGTGATGGGAATCATCAGAAACTGGAAGAAGTAAAGAACAATCCTCTCCCAGAGGCTTTGGAAGCAGCAGGCCCTGATACTTTGATTTTGCCCTTCTGGCCTCCAGAACTGTGACAGAATAAATTTCTGGGTTTCTGTAAGCCTCCCAACTTGTAATACTTTGTTATGCCAGCCCTACAAAGCTAATACAAGACTATTCTTACTTAGAATGTTATGCTAATATCCATTTATAATTACCCAAGTAATCCCCATTTCAGTTATATACAGGGAGAAATTACATAGTTATTTAAAAGCTTAGTCAGTGTTTCTGTTGTTATTGTTGCTTTTTTAGTTTTTTCCATTAACTGTCCTAACCTTATGTATTTATTTATTTTTATACTGTACTACTTTATAGGTAGAGTCTTTAGATGGAGTTACATCTACATTAATATTTACATGTTATAATAAAATAATATGGCAATGAATAGATCTTTAGATTGCACATAGAAACCATACATTAGCTTATATAAATGTTTTAAATGTTTGTTTCTAATAGCTGCTGGATAAAAGGGTGTATTCCTGACTTATGATCACCAATTAAAAGTCTGTATTCTAATATTACATTCAGAATTATTTTTGGCTAACTCATAAAACTCAGATCTTCTCTGTCTTCACTTAAGTGCAACTGTTTAAGCTTTCTATAATTAAAGGCAATCTTCTTCCTTACATAACCAAAGGTCAATCCCTGGCATGTAGTACTCAAATACATTGTTAGAAAAGTAAAAAGATGAAAAAAATTCATTTTACCTCCCATAATGCTATCTCACCATTACTTTTTCTCTCCCTATTTCTCCTACTTTGACAATGGAACCCTATTTTCTTCCTGAAATACTAAATCACAAAAGTTGTTTCACATTCTACTTAATAATTTTAATGGTAGTCAGATGAATTCCCTATAATTACATGAGATATATTCGAATGGTATTTATTTCTTAAATCACTCACCTACAAGTATCTATTATACACCGTTATATGTCAAATATGATAACAATTGGGAGAGATGAGAAGATAAATAAAACATAGCTTCCCTCTTCTAAAACTCATAGTCCTCTGAAGGAAGTAGATATGAAAATAAATAAATTGCAATTCAATATGATATATGGCACTACAAGCGAAAAAACTGTTTCATCATTAAGAATGGAATAAATATTTCTGCCTGAGATGCACTTTGGAGGATACACTGATGTGGTAACATGTAACTTGTTTTAGCAGAAATTCCCTGGATGTTCATCAACTGCCCTGTGATTTTTCCCTTCCTGGAGCTTTGAAACTAGAGAGGCCATGTGACTATTTCTCACCAATGAAAACAGAAATGGCACATGGCATTTCCAGAAGTGGCCCTTAAAATTGCTCATAAGACATTTCTTCTCTCAACACTTGATTAAATGTAGAGAATCCAATGGAGGACTCTGAGACCATAGAAAATCAGTGTTGAAATAAAAGTTGTCTGGGTTCCTGAATTACTCTGGAAGGCAACCTGCCAAATACCCAATAGTGTGACATACGTCTTAATTTATTATGTTTAGCCACTGAGATTTTGAAGCTGTTTGTTACAGCATTTATTCTATACTGACAAACGCACCACCCTTGCTATATACAGTTAATATATTGAAAATTGAAGACTTAATGAAAGCTTTCCAGACAAAGGACTGACGTGCACTTTAGGAATAAGGAATGGCATGTATAAAGAAGTTGAATTTGTTCATTCTCAAAAGTAGTGGAATATCCTGAGAACCATCTCCATCACTGAAGAGTGTTATGTTATCCTGCAAAAATGAAGAGTGGACTTTCAAAGGAGTATCAGGAAATAGGACAGCAAGTTGAACGGCTTTGGAGAGATTTATGAATCAAAGAAGGGATAAGGAAACCAAGAGCGGAAAATATTTTTAAAGCAAAAGAATGTAAATGACATAATCAGATCCAGTTTCCTTCCGCCTTCATTATTACCCTCCCTTTTCTCTTTTTATTTTTTATTTTATAGATAGGGGTAATTCTTAACAGTGTAGTTAAGGGTGAGGCTGTGAGAAAGACCTGGTGGTTGGGAAGTCAGTTGGAATGTCACTGAAGCAGTTCAGAAGTGATATTATTAGGACCTGGGTTTGGTAAGGAATTCAGCTTTGATAAAATCAATTTTTCTATTTTAAAAGTAGTAGTAGTATAATTTATTCAGGGCTGTGTGCAGCCCAAAACTTTTTTTACTTCTTGATTCTTAATGGACTTTTTGAAAGTGCTTTTTTTCTAACACAGGGAACATATACTCTTCACTAAGTGCTGTATTAAACCATTAGTGACTTCATTGTTCTTTAAACTGTATCATACCTTTTCATCTGAAAATAAAACCAGTATGTGCATCTACTTTTAATATGCTGATTACCCTGACTAAAGGTCCTATGCACAACTAAGAAAAAGTAAAAAGTTTCAGGGTTTCAAGAATCAGATAGCCTGTCTGACTCTGAGAAACCGTAATTTTATATTAGAAGATCTCATGCCGGAGAACAAATAAGACAGTGCTTATGTAGATTGGGAGACATAAAAAATAAATAAATGCAATTTATGTGCTCTCGTTAAGCGTCAAAGACCTCTGATTTAAAATTCATACCCTCGGTAAAAAATGATTCCTCTTCCACTCTGGCAGGATTTCTCTGGAATAAATTGTAAAGCAGGTAATTTGAAACAGAAAGCATGGCCTTAAATTCTTTAAAATAGAAAATATGCATCTAACACTTATAATATGCCTTTCTCTGTTCCAGACATGCTGAAGATATACAAGTTTATTTAATCCTAATAATAACCCAGTGAAGACCATGTAATTTTCCCATTTAATAGATGAGTAAACTGAGCAAAGAATGATTTAATCACTTGCCCAAGGTCACATAGCTAGTGTTTTAGTCAGTGATCTCCAGAGAAAAAGCACTAAAAGGATGTGTGAAGATATACAGAGACTTATTTTAGGGAATTGGCCCACGCAATTAGTGGCAAGACCAAAATCTATCTGAAAGACTGGAGACCCAGGGAAGTGTTGATGTTACAACTGGAATCCTAAGGTAGTCTGTTGGCAGAATTTGCTCATTCTTGGGAGGCCTCAGTCATTATCTCTTAAGGCTTTCAACTGAATGGATGAAGCTCACTCACATTATAGAGAGTAATATGCTCTATTCAAAATCTACAGATCTAACTGTTAATATCATCTAAAAGAAATCTTCACAGTGACATCTAGATTGGTTTTGATCAAATATCTGAGTACTGTGGTCAAGCCAACCAAATTGACACAGAGATTAACCATCATTGCTCGT
The DNA here is from genome assembly GCF_028885625.2 of Pongo pygmaeus. Classification (NCBI taxonomy): domain Eukaryota; kingdom Metazoa; phylum Chordata; class Mammalia; order Primates; family Hominidae; genus Pongo; species Pongo pygmaeus. Next base: position 156,757,618 of record NC_072373.2, on the reverse strand, counting down.
AAGTTTTAGGGTCAAGATATAAACACAAATGGTAGAAGACTGGTGGGAAAACTGTAACAAGAAAAACTCTTTAGCCCAAAGGAAAATTTGTGAAATGTTGCAGGGTGGATTTTATTTTCTTTCCATAATCCATTCTTCTAGAAGTCTCTTATTTTTACCTTCATTTCTTCAGCTAGTTCTACCAAAGTGTGCCTTGACAATACATGAAGACCCATTATTTCAAAATTATAAAAAATGATTTTGTTATATGTTTGTCCAAACCAATACAAAGTGCAAAACTAAGAGGGAACCCTCATTTTTTGCACCATGAAACTCCCAATAAATCAGTCTACATAAATCCAATCCTAGAGAAAGTACTTTGGGGCTCAGATTGTAAGAAATGTTTTTGGGTCCTGTCAGTTCTCACTCAGACTCTTTTTGATTTTTGCTTTTATTGATTTGCTTGTTTTTCTGCAGGTAGTAACAATATAATACTGTTTACATTGCCAGAGTATCAGTATGAGTTAAAATCATATTCTGAACACAAATTGAGCTTATTTTGCACAGCAGCACTGCTGTGATGAAAGTAAAGATAATTGTTGTTACCTGATGCACTAGCCATGAAGAATAATTAAATAAATTTCCCTATTGCCCAGCCTATTAATATTGAAGAACTCATATGTGAACAGATGGATCAAATTTGGCAGTTTTTTTCACAATCTTTAAAAAATATACCCCAACAGAATTTGTACAATACTTGCATATTCTGTTTCAGCTAGGCTTGTTTTAGCTAATCAAGCTTTCCAAAGATCGAAAAGAATTACTCAGAACTTGAAGTAAACAGAATATTTTTTTCGTAGTACAAATGGCATGGAAGCTGGTGATCACGTGGACTGTATAAATGTTTCAGACTGTCACATCATGCTTCAAACACTAGTAGGAGAACAGTTAAAGGATAATTGCTCTTGGTTCTGAAGTTCAAGCAAAATAATAATAATAGTTTCAATTGAATGACATTTCCATCGTATTATGCATTATGAGTGCAGATACACAATTGTCCTAGTCATTCATACTTGAAATTTATTGCTACTAGTAACAACAGACATATGTCTGCTAAGTAAGGATGCACAAAAATATTACAGGCATCAAAAAAGGAATCTTGAATCTGTTATGAGGACTCCCTTAAATTGTCCTCTAGGAGCACTCTTCAAATAATTATTGTTTATTAAGTGTAGGTACAATATGTCATGCACTACACAAGACAATTTAAATATATTATCCCACTTAATCCCTAGGAAAACACTGAAATGTTGACATTTCTATCCTCATGTCACAGATTGATACTGAAGCTTAGAAATATTAAGTAACTTATTATTATCAAATAGTGTTCAGTACAGCCAGAATTTGAGTTCATTTTGTTTAACTCAAAGTCAAAATACTTATTCACCAAGCCATACAGTTTTTCTGTATATGGGCTGGGATTAAAAACTAGAGATAGAAGATGAATGCGAACAAATTTTGTTTGTTTGTTTGCTTGCTTGCTTGGTTTTTGTTATTGCTATTGTCATTTTTAGACAAGGTCTCACTCTGCCACCCTGGCTGGAGTGTAATGGCGAGATCATGGTTTATTACAGCCAAGAGCTAATGTTTATAGTGTCTGATGCTTCCTTCTAGGAACTGTGGTAGTTGCTTTTTGGATATGCTGTGTTATTTAATACATATTACAACCCTACGAAGTAGGTAATGTGATCTCCATTCTGACAGCAAGAAAACTTAAATGTCCAAAAGGCTAATATTATTAGATAATGCAGTTAAAAAGTGATAAAGCCAAGCTCCAAAACCAATTTAGTTATCCTCTTAATATTGCAGTCTCATAATGGTCCAATCAGTCACCCAAAAACTGAGTACAAAACTGGGGAGGTGCTTTTTGTTTCTCCCTCCTTCCTACTACCCGCTACCAAATAAACACAAAATGCTGCCAACTTTAAGCTCTAAATAATTACAGATTCCACCTTCTCTTCCCCAAATCTTCAACCATTATTTTGTTTCAGGCCCTTCTTATCTTTGCCTAGAAAAGTCCTATCTGTCAAGAGTATGACTGATATTTGTTGAACTTTTTACGAATAGGAGAGATTGCAGAAATTTATCTTGTCTCAGGAACAAGCCAGGGAAGAGGGTGCAGGAGTGCTGCCCTCCTGTTCTTGCTGACAAAGGCCTGTAGCCTCCTTTCATGGAGAGATTATAGGGCTGAAATTATTTCTGGAGAAAGTCGAGGAAGAAGGTACTGGGAATGCCATTCCTCCCATTTAGGCTAGGGGAGATTTGTTCTGTATTTGATAAGCAGAGGCCAGAACCACTGGGAGCTACTGGAAAAGCATGCAGCCAAACCCCTTTCCAGGGGAAGTTGGAAGCTGGGCTGATCCCTAGGGCTGCAGCTGCTGGAAGTGCTTGTGCAGCTCAAAATCCCCTTTGTTCTTTGTGCTTGAGGGAAATCCTTCTCTGCCCTGTCCATGCCATTCTTCTACCACAGTGAATTAACAGCCAAATCCTCTGGCAAGGACTCCAAAAGTTGGGCACTATATGTATGATATAAGCCCTTCAGACCCTTTAGGAAGAGCCTAGGAGTTGTGATTTTTTTTCCTGAGTGAAAGGCATTCTGCTCAAGGTGGGGCTAGTTCATGAGTGGATCTCCACTTTACCACCCATTTCGATGTGGGTATCTTATTAGTTATTCAGTGTATTTGAGTCTTTCAACTGGATTCTGGCTTTCTCTGGACAGAATTGATCCATGTGTAGGTGTTCATTAGGTGTGTCTGTAGGAGGAAGAATAGTTAGGAGTCTCCCACTCCATTATGTTGCTGATGTCACTCTCCTTTTGCATTTTTATGCATCTGTTAATTTACCAATATTCATTGGTTACATATTGCAGTGAATGGCCGAATATTAAAATTTAAATATCATAGTCTAAAATTTCAAAATTCTTACTCTCTAGTAACATAAGTACATATAACTGCATGGTTAAAAAGAAAAAAAAATGAAAGAAAGAAAGTCATACATTTCAGAAGAAAGTCTCATACTAAATTCTATTGTTTTGAAAGAGAGAAGCACTTATGGTTGGAAAATCAGGTAAGGTGTCATGGAACATTTATACTGGGCCTTTCTTCAAAGAGTGGTCAGGATTTGAAAACATAGAACTTGAAAAGTTGGAATGACTCTGTCCTCTTAAGAATGCTTTTAAAAAACAAAGAATTAATTTTCTTTACCATGGAAAAGGAACTCAGACACTGTATTAATTGATATATCAAGTTATTATAACTGTTGATAAAAAAAGCCAAACTCTAAAATATTTATATAGATTTATTTTAATTCAAATGTGAGAACCCATGAAACAGACTTAGGAGGTCCTGAGAACATGTGCCCCTGGCGGTTGGGTTACAGCTTGGTTTTATACGTTCTGGGGAGATATAAGACGTCAGTCAATACATGTGAGGTATACATTGGTTTGGTTCAGAAAGGCAGGACAACCCAAAGCAGGGCTGGCAGGTCATAGGCAGATCCAAAGATTTTCTGATTGGCAATTGGTTGAAAGATTTAAGTTATTATCTAAAGACTTGGATTCAATAGAAAGGAATATCTGGGTAAAGATAAAGAGTTGTGGAGCCCAAGGTTCTTATTATGTAGATGAAGTCTCATGGGTGGCTACCCTTAGAGGCAATAGCTGGCAAATTCAGACCTTCAAAAGGTGCTAGACTCTCAGATCATCTCTTCAAGATTAGAAAAAGACCTGGAAAGGAAAGGGCAATATCTACAGAACATAAATTTCCCCTAAAAGAGACAGCTTTACAAGGCCATTTCAAAATATGTCAAAGAAACATATTTTCAGATAAAATACTTTTATTTTCTTTTAGGGCCTGGTATGTGTCATGTGATGCTATACTAGAGTCAAGTTGAAATTTGGCATCTTATTGCTATAGTCTGTTTTGTCAATCTTACAATTTCTGTTTTAATGTCAGTGTCGGTCAGTTGTGCCTGAACTCCAAAGAGAGGAGAGTATAATGAGGCTTGTACAACCCAAGTGTCCCATCATGGCCTGAACTAGTTTTTCAGGTTTCTTTGGAATCACTTTGGCCAAGAAGGGGACCCAGTCAGTGAGCTGAAGGACTTAAAATTTTACTTTTGGTTAACATATGTTTGTCAATTATTTATTGACAGAAATTAATTCACAATTTAATAATTATTAAAATGTTTGCCTTTCCTTTTAGTTGTTCTACTACATGAGGGCAAGGACTCTATCATGTAGTAGATCATTAAAGAAAAACCAAAAAAAGGTGTTTGATGAGTAAATGAGTAAAAGGACAAACAAAATCTTCTACTTTTTCTTCCCTTGAGTGTTGGGAAGTTGATTTAGTATTTAAAAGATTTCAGGAATATGGAAAGAAAGTTATTCATTGGTATTTCAAAGGCATTTGGATAACTATATATTAATAAAACTATTTTAGAGCTTTGAGTATCTTTGTAAGGAAGGTACATTTTTTATTCTCATAATGAGGATACATGTTCATAGAAACTGATTTTATTTCTTTCACATAAGCCCAAAAAACACACAAATAAGCAAGCAAGAACAATAAAATAAAGTTTATCACCAAGAGGTTAAGAACTTCACAGAAAATTACAGTTAGATGAAATAGATGACAATAATTACCATGTATATGTCCCTTTAAATGAACTCCCCCTTTCATGCCATGTCACATAAGTTGTCTGGAATATCAAGGGGTAAAAAAAAGTCAGGAATGTAAATTACTTAGTGATCATATCTAGTGACCAACTTTAGCATTTGGGAGTAGACATGTTCCATTTAATTTGGCTAGATGAATAAAAAGTTTATCAGCCCATTTGGCTGAGATTCCCTTGAAAAATATGCAAGAATATCAAATATATCAGATTTGCTTGGAATCTTCATTATAGATGCATTCTGTGGATGGAATCAAAAGGTACTCTACAAGCTAACCCTTCCAACAGGTTACCTAACTCATATTTGTAAGGAAAACCACAAGTGTTACACTAAAACTGGTAACTAGTTTCTTAAGAGATATTTTAAAATGTTAAATTTCACCTGGAAAAATGAAATGGTAAATTCTTAAGGAATGTGTCAAGCTCTGAAGTTAGACTAGTTCACTAGTCTACTATTCTTATGCATAAGATTGAAATACCATACATTTATATTTTACACACAGGAATAAATTCAATTAGACATTAGCAATGATCTAATTAGCTAAATGATTACTAGTTTTCATTACACATACTTCGATGGTCTTATTTGAAAAGTGGCTATATTTGAAAAGTGCCTATTTCATTTTAAAAAATGCTCAAAGAAAATATTTAAGTCTAAATGACTAACTTGGATTCAGATTTTGCAATCTAGTATAGATTGTCTTTATCTTATTTCAACAGTCATAAAGTATAGTGTTTAAAAATTTTTTAATAAAGAAAGGGGACCTCAAAACCAATTAGTCTAGGGTTCACAGAAGTCATAATATGGCCCTAGGCTAAACATGCTCTTGTAGCCAGAAAGCCTTCAGGCAGAAAGTCAGGCATACAAAAAGTAGGACATTACAATATCTGCTACAGGGTATTTTCAAGTGTTAAAATATTTGCTATTTGTGAAACACTCACTGTGTGCCATTTACTCCCCACCCTGTCATGTAATTATCCCCTAATATATGCACATACACTCTCACAAATGCTTCTGATAAATTCGATTTATTTTTTCTTACTGACCCATTTAAAAGTAACTGAATCTGGGAAACATTCTCTGATTCCATGTCTGGACTAGATGCAGTGTTTATGTACTTTCAAATCCTTTTATATTTCCCCTGTTACTGTGCTTTTCATTCTGGGATTTTATATTCACCTGCATTCTTCCTCTCTACTAGATTATGCCTCTTGTGGGGGTAGAATCCATTTTTGCACATGCCTGGAGCATATAAGCACAGTGACTAGCACATAGTAGGTAACAAATAATTATTGGACAAGTTAAACTGATTAGTAGTTATGAAATTATTCTTAGTATTCGAAATCAAGTTTCTTAAAAAGAGTATGCTGGTACATGTTATGTAAAGTCTGCTAAGTCTAGACATTGTTTTCCAGAATCATCTTCTCTGTACACTTCTGGGTAAAAGTTAGCTAAAAGAGGAAAGTGCATGAGATTTGGCAGAAGTAAAGCAGAAACCACTACTCTCAGAATGTTGTCACAGTCAGCCAAAGTGACAGACAGATGGAGATGCCCATCTATTTCTCACTCTTCTTTGTTTCACATCCAACTCATCTTCCTGACTGCTGGCCATGCTAAACCAAAAGTGGATTCAAGCCCACTTAAGTTAAGGGCTTGGCTGTGGACCTACAGCAGTGATGACTACACATAAGGAACAGCTTCCTCAGAGTTGGCAGTTTAGTTTCAACAGAACTTCTCAGGGGGCCCCTGTTGATGGTTCCTCTTTAGGGTCCAAATATGCTTGGTTTCTTTGATGTCTCTGAAAGCTCCAACTTGGTTTAGACATTTTGATTATCAACTCTTTCTCCCATTCCCCATTTCCAGATTTGTAGTGCCCCCATTCTCCCATATTTGTTGTATCTAATTCTTATAAAATATCAATTTTTCCTATATGTCTAATTGTATAGTTGTACTATAACTTATTAAACTACTCCCATAATGCCATACATTTAGTTTGTTCTCACCTTTTCAATCTTAGCACCGTAAAAAACAATCTTACATATAAGTAAACTTCATTAATATATCCCAGTACATTGCAGTATTGATCTTGACATTTTTTCAGGCTGTGGGACTCCTACATGTCATGCGTTCTTTTAGTGAGCAATCTTGAAAGGAAATTGGAAGAACTGTTTATGTTTTGTTTTAATGTTTCAAATGCTTGTGTAACAGGATGTATTCATCAGAGTTCTCCAAAGAGACAGAACCAATAGGATATAGATGATGATGAAGATAGATAGATGATAGATAGACAGACAGATAGGTAGATAGATAAGATAGATAGATAGAGTGGGGATTTATTATGGGAATTGGCTCATGCAATTATGAAGGCTGAGAAGTCCTGCAACAGGCTATCTGTGCCAAAAGCCTGACAGCCTGGGGTGAGGGGAGAGGAGAGGGTGTTGCTAAGCCCAGAATCCACAGGCCAGAGAGCCTGGATGGTGCTTTCTAAGAGCAGGAGAAGCATGTTCCAGCTCCAGAAGAGAAAGGGTACAAATTTTTCTTTTCTATGTCTTTATTAGTATTTTTTTAATCCAGGGTCTCATCCAACTGAATGGCACCCATCCACATTGAGGGTGGATTTTCCCCACTTGGTCAACGGACTTGATAATCTAAAAAAGCTGAGTCTGAAAAATCCTGGCCAAAGTAATTTTTTTAAAATAAATTTTCCCTCTGTGTCTCCTTGCTGTCAAGACAAGATGAGTGGTTCACAGTAGTGTGAGGGGAAGCCTTTCATCCACCTCAAGCCTAGCATGAGAAACTTTAGAGGGCCACATGGAAGATTTGATATGTATTACCTGGAATTTTCTTAGGAGAGGTGATGCGGTGAAAGTGAAGAAATTAATGGTAGTTGGCCTAAATCCAAAATACTAAAGATAAAAATCTGGGTCTGGAATGCCCTGTCTAGTGGTAGAGGGAGAAAAAGGTGGCTACATTGGGAGGAAGCTGTGTATAGTAGACATGAGTATGACCCATGAACCAGATGTGGGACACTTTGTAGAGAGCCAGCCGGGAATTATCTTCACAGGGACTTTGCCCAAGAGAGTCTCTTCGAGGCATTGTAGTACTCCAATATACAGTGGTGTTTAAAAGGTTTTAAAATGCCAGGGACTGAGAGCTCGAATAATAAGAAAACCAGAGAAAATCCAGCTCATCACAGAACTTTTAGTTGGATGTTCTCAATGAGAAAATCTCTGAGAAACCCACAGAAGCATTCATGAGAGAAAAGCCACATTTACAACTGACTATTTGCACTATGCACCAATGCCATTCACAAACGTACCAGTAAAATAAGCCCTTTTAAGTCTCATATCATCTCTTCTGCCTTGCTCACAGCTATAACTAGAAGGTTGGAAACAGCAGAGAATGGGCAGAGGTACAAGGGAAATAAATATTAACTTAAAAACATAGAGAAGAGGTTTAGTAGGCCCTTCTTCACCATTGCAAGCTCCTCAGATTCAAGTTGTTCCAAGATAAGTGAGGTAAGAAGATACAACTTTAAAAGATGTCCAGAATTTCTATATTAGATGGTGTTGGGTATTATAACAGCTAAATTATAACTTTTATTTGGCCAAAGTAATAAAAATAAATTGTAATATATTAGAATGATCAAATAGTTACAGCCTTCTGAAATTTCATCCAAGATGCAAAGAAGAATGAGTCCACAGATTTACATGAAAAACAAAAAAAAATGTAACCTATTCAAACCCTATAGAATCCTGTTCTTGCAGCATAATGGTTACATTCATTCTGGTTATAAAAACAACAAAAGCATACATCTCTGCATATACAAAAAGAAAAACTGTCATAAAAATTTAGAATTTACCAAGGGGAAAAACAAAAAATACAGTTCCATAGATTGACAGTCTAATGAGATCTTAGGTTTAACCTATATAAAGAGGTAAAGTATCTGCCACCTTATGCTAAGTCAATGAATCAGCTTTGTTATACTTTGCTTGTTTGAAATTTTTTTTAAAAAACTACCTTTTTTTTAAATTTCATCTATTATTTGCATTCTAACAAAGTTGCAAAATGAGTAGTTTTTAACATTAAATTTTTATTTTATTAAAATGATTTAACAGTAACCCAAACAGCATGGTACTGGTACCAAAACAGAGATATAGATCAATGGAACAGAACAGAGCCCTCAGAAATAATGCTGTGCATATCTACAACTATCTGATCTTTGACAAACCTGAGAAAAACAAGCAATGAGGAAAGGATTCCCTATTTAATAAATGGTGCTGGGAAAACTGGCTAGCCATATGTAGAAAGCTGAAACTGGATCACTTCCTTACACCATATACAAAAATTAATTCAAGATGGATTAAAGACTTAAATGTTAGACCTAAAACCATAAAAAGCCTAGAAGAAAACCTAGGCAGTACCATTCAGGACATAGGCATGGGCAAGGACTGCATGTCTAAAACACCAAAAGCAATGGCAACAAAAGCCAAAATTGACAAATGGGATCTAATTAAACTAAAGAGCTTCTGCACAGCAAAAGAAACTACTATCAGAGTGAACAGGCAACCTACAGAATGGGAGAAAATTTTTGCAACCTACTCATCTGACAAAGGGCTAATATCCAGAATCTACAATGAACTCAAACAAATTCACAAGAAAAAAACAAACAACCCCATCAAAAAGTGGGTGAAGGACATGAACAGACACTTCTCAAAAGAAGACATTTATGCAGCCAAAAAACACATGAAAAAATGCTCACCATCACTGGCTATCAGAGAAATGCAAATCAAAACCACAATGAGATACCATCTCATACCAGTTAGAATGGCAATCATTAAAAAGTCAGGAAACAACAGGTTCTGGAGAGGATGTGGAGAAATAGGCACACTTTTATACTGTTGGTGGGACTGTAAACTAGTTCAACCATTGTGGAAGTCAGTGTGGCGATTCCTCAGGGATCTAGAACTAGAAATACCATTTGACCCAGCCATCCCATTACTGGGTATATACACAAAGGATTATAAATCATGCTGCTATAAAGACACATGCACATGTATGTTTACTGCGGCACTATTCACAACAGCAAAGACTTGGAACCAACCTAAATGTCCAACAATGATAGACTGGATTAAGAAAATGTGGCACATATACACCATGGAATACTATGCAGCCATAAAAAATGATGAGTTCATGTCCTTTGTAGGGACATGGATGAAACTGGAAACCATCATTGTCAGCAAAGTATCGCAAGGACAAAAACCAAACACTGCATGTTCTCACTCATAGGTGGGAATTGAACAATGAGAACACATGGACACAGGAAGGGGAACATCACACTCTGGGGACTGTTGTGGGGTGAGGGGCGGGGGGAGGGATCGCATTAGGAGATATAGCTAATGCTAAATGACGAGTTAATGGGTGCAGCACACCAGCATGGCACATGTATACATACATAACAAACCTGCACATTGTGCACATGTACCCAAAAACTTAAAGTATAATAATAATAAAATTTAAAAAGAAAGTAGAAATTCCAAGTAAAAAAAAAAAAAAAAATCATTTTATATATCAAATAAATTACCACTTCATTTTTTGTTTTTAAATATATAATATAAATATATTCTTTGATACTCCTTTACATTTATTGACTTTCTTTCTAAAGCCTATCTATCTATGATAATTTGGTCACAAAATTCTTAGCCAAGAAACAAATTTTACTTTCACCTATGCACCAATAGGTAATACAGAATGTGAGATTTGTTGTGAGAGCATAATATAAATATGCAATGATGGTGTAAAGTTGTGACTGAAAATATTATGATCATTACTATTGCTGTGCACTGACAAAGAGATATTTTGCTTGTTTTAGACAAAATTATATTCAATAACCATCAATAAAATATGCCAAAAGGCATACATTTTAAAATGAAATACTTATCTGTTCCTTGACAAAGAAAATTACTTTCCATTACCTATGAGGAAATGCCTATTTTGTGAAGGGCAACACAAAATAAAATAAAAAAATCTATTTACAAATAGATATTATTGGACACGCAAAGAAGTAGAAAGAGTATTGTTCATAGAAGCCATTAAACTTAAGTTCTAGGCCACTTACTAGTTATTCAACTTAGGCAAGTCATCTAATTTTTCAACACATGATACCTTATCAGAAAACAAAATAAAACAAAAATACTAGTTAATATACACTTAGAGCTGCTATAGAGTTTTTTAAAAAATCCACTCACATAATATCCCATTTCATTCTACTCCTGTTGAAGTGCTATTATTTTCTCAGTTTTACAGATAAGAAAATTGAAGTGTATATAGTTTTAGTAATTTTTCTAAAGCCTCATAGAAATGTAGGGACAGAATCAGGTTTTCGGACTACTATGATTATTTATCCTTACTTAACAGCCTTCCCTTATGAGTTAGTCTGTTCTCATGCTGTTAGGAAGAACTGCCTGACTCTGGGTAACTTATGAAGAAAAGAGGTTCAGTTGACTCACAGTTTTTCATGTCTGGAGAGGCCTCCGAAAACTTACAATCATGGTGGAAGGCACTTCTTCACAGGGCAGCAGGCGACAGAACGAGTGCCAGCGGGGGAAATGGCAGACACTTACAAGACCATCAGATCTCCTGAGAACTCACTCTTTATCAGGAGAACAGCACGGGGGAAACCGCCTCCATGATTCAATTACCTCCCACTGGCTCCCTCCTGCAACACACGGGCATTATGGGAACTACAATTCAGCCAAACCATATCACCTTAGCCCCATGTGAATCCAATAAGTTATAAGAAAAACTCTTTTGTTATTGTTCCTGCTTTGGTCCATTGATTACCATCAGCTGTTCCACATGACGTCAGCTAGCGCTATAAGCATCAGGTGCCTGTTAAGTTTGTAATATCAAAGACAGTTCACCTGTGTAACAGAGTGGATGTTGTCTGTTGATTGATCATTTTTCTTGAGCTGTAAGACCGTGATTACACATGGTTTCTCCATATGGTTCGGGCTTTTCAGCATGGTAGTTGTTTGCAAAAGGAAGATTCACAAAAGCAAAAGTTCCGAAAGACCAAGAAAGAAGCTGCAGGACCTTTTTTATGATCTAGATTAGCCTGTGAGACAAAGCAATGTCATTCTACTGCATTTAAATGGTTACAGAGAAGCAGCCTGGATTTAATGTGGAGGGAAGCTACCTTGGCATGAACACTTGGAGACTGGAATTATTACGGGAAAATCCTGGAATCTAGTTACCACATTGACTACAAAGCTACTGCATCAAATTATCTTTGTATGATGGTATCTGCCTCAATTATTTCAAGCGTGGTTACTGAATATAAAATGGAAAACAATTAATACCAGAATCATATATCTCTGTCCACTAAACTAGAGTACTCTGACCATATGACATGTTTATAGGAATCTAAAGTAAATTATTTTCTTTCCACATGTATCTTTCTACTAAAAACACCTTATACCTAAAACAGAGTGAAGATGTAGATTTCGATGTTAGTTTGACTTATGTTAAAATCCTGACTCTACCAATTACAAACTATGTAACATTGATATAATAATTGATAATGTTATAGGGTTTCAGTATACTTGCTAATAAATAGAGAATCATAAAAATTAGATATAAAGTAGCTACTTCTTTTGTTGGTTGTGAAGACTAAATAATATAGTGTATTAAGAATACTTAGTATGAGACCTGAAAAGTAGTAGTTAAATATATGGCAGCTACTTTTATTATATACAGCCAGCAATTTAATGTAGCAAATATAAATTTTAGAGTATAAACATAGTGAACAGAAAATGTAACTTTATTTTCTTCATAATAAAATTTAATTTCCAGTTCATGACTCTATTTTACAAAGGGTAGTTTTATCTTGGTCACTGCAAGGAAATTTCAATTAATTTATAGCCTTCCCAACTTTCTCTAAGATAGTCTCAGTGGGTTGTACAAGGAAATCTCAGATAACCTTGGGAATATTGAAGAGCAGAGAATTCTGTGCTGTGTTCCCAATGGGATCTTGGGAAAATGTTTTAAAATGCCCAATTTTTCTCACTCCTAGAATGTGGCACACATGGGACAAAAATCCTTAAGTTTTAACTGTTACCTCATGATTCCAGGTTGTTTTAGAAAGAGCAAATGTTTCCCAAGTGCCAGGGAGTGGTAAGTTGGTAGCTGAGAAGGAAAAAAAAAAAAAAAAAGCAAAAAAAAAAAAAAAACCAAAACATCAGGAAAGGGCTTGCATTTAGGTTCAGCGTGTTGCAACAGTGCTCCAACCTGGAAGAGGACATTTTAACAGATGATGACGTGGCCATGTGATGGAAGCCTAAAGGCCATAAGGCCATCCATTGCCCATTGCCCCGTCCTGTACCACTGCTAGAGCTCCCCAGAACCAAAGATGGAATCTTGGGAAACAGAGTGGGCAAGGCAATACAATAAATTGATGGGGATTATAATTCTTTCCTTCATTAGAATAATATTTTTGAAAAATAATTTTCATTCAATTATAGAGAGAATGTAACATGTTTATACTTGAATTACTTGCTGAGATTTGCATCAGGTGCATATGCATCGAAAAGAAAGATAATTACAAAGTTTCCCAGTTATTTTTTTTTTTACATATTAAGTCATAGTTCTGCTATCATATATGGAAACCTTTATCACCAGCCTACCATAAAATCAGTTTAAAGACTCATTCTTATTGTTAGATAAATTAGCTTGTGGGTATAATTGGGTATGCACTATATTGAACATTCCAGATTACTTCCATGTGTAACTTTATGAAAATCTATGTTAAGTTTAAATCTCTTTTTTTTTTATTTGAGATAGGTTGATGGAATTATCAGAAAATAAAATGAAATATAGTGACAGAGTGTAAATCACATAAGTAAAGATCACTTATGCACAGGATATAAAAACTTCCTAGAGTCTACAGAGATCTTCCTGGCAGTTGCTCAAAAGCCCATTTTCAAGTATGAAGGACAGAAATATTCACTTCTAATGAGTTTTTATTTGTCCTGCTATGGCGTGGGACTTAAGATCTCAAAACAACCGGGCCACTGTGGATTAATATATCATTTTCTCCTGTTTTCTATGTAGCACAGTGTTGCGTTTATATAGCACCATGTCAAACTTCATAAAGCAACTTCTGAGACAGAGAATAAACAGCCACATAACAAAAACCGTGTGGACAAATGCTTGAGCTCACAAGTCACAGCTCACTGAGCAGCTTTCCCAAAAGCGTCTACCTCAGCTCCTGACAGTGGCTTGCCCAGAAAATGCTGCATTTTGCTTCTCTGTTTTCACCAAACTCACCCAGGCTGATGACATGCAATCAAAGCTTCAAAAACAAATCAATGAGTGCCTTATGTTCCGAGGTCTTTGTTCTTATCTGGCAAGCAGTGACAATGACAATGGATCCAGTACCTTATGCATGGTGTAGCATGGCCAAACCACTTGTGTTTTTTGTTTTAGTGCTTCACTGAACAGGATCTAGCATAATTTTTCTAAGTCAGTATGAAGTGTCTCTTGTTGGAATATTGTGAAAACTGCACTCTTTTCAGTCACTTTGCAATCAGTTCTTTTGAAACTGCAGGGGGAAACAGTGAACCGCTCCTGAAAATTTAAATTCACCATGTAAACCTTGACTTGCTATGGAAATAAGTTGACTAACACTCCTGGCCCATAGTGGCAAAGAGGGATACTAGTTGTACTGTACTTTATCAGACGAATTCCTTTGGCTGTTTGGCCACAGAAATAAAAACAATTCTATTTCAGCTAAAATTTTAGAGTTTCCAAAAAGAAAATGATCTGGAGATCCATTCTCAATAGTCACCATTACCCTCTTTATTTTCCTTAATGATCAGTGGATACTCTCTACCTTAAGACTTATCCATAGTATACCGAGGGTTTTATTAATATTTTTCACTTATATTGACTTTTTTGCTCTTAATATCAAGTCTGATTCTTCCTGGAAAGGCTGGTTTTGGAAGGACACCCCATGTATCTCTCTCTTTAATAGTGCATCTCCATTACTCTGTGTAACTTTTCTTTAGTGTACAAGTTTAACTATGATGTAACTAAAGGTGAGCAATAATAATAGCCATATCTAAGATGCTTTTATCTACAGATTAGTAACCTTATTCCACTTCAAAGAAGAGAATTTTCTGCGAGAGAAGCAGAGAGTGTGAAAACATCTTATGGTAACATGTTTGTTCTCTTTCTTGATAATTTAAGGGTGCAGCATAAAAAAATAGATAACTTTTGAGTATGTTTATATGGTAGGTACAATTCCAAGTTGTTTATTTATCTCATTTTTTAAATTCTCCAGAATATCCTATAAACTAGACACTACTATGATGTCCATTATATTACTGAATAAAGGTGTAAAAGGCTATTTACCAAAGGTTACATAACAAATGGTAGGGCCAAGATTCAAACACAGGATGCCTAGTTTCTGAATCCTTTATTATATTCACCAGTGTGGTTTACAGTCAGACAACTGTAATAGATTTTTTTGTTGTTGTTGTTCTTAAAAGTTAAGAGAAGGGAGCTCAGCTCCTTAATGGCAGAGTGAAGACTTTGTTCAACTCATTCTCCCTGTAAAATAATAAAAATATAGGCAAAATAACTAAAATCTTTTATTTTAGAACTCTTGCATTTAGCTAAAACCACAGAACAAACTGAAAATTGCCTATCTAAGCGAATCTACTGTAAGTCATTAAACTGGCGCGGTCAGTGATTTTTCACACTGGGGCTATTCCCATCCCTTCTCTACCTTGCTCACTGGTGCGGTAAGTAACCTAAAGCCAGTGGCACTGTAGACAGTGGAAATATTTGCCCACATTTGGAACTCTGTGAAAAGCACCATTCCGAGAGCACAGTCAATATTTTGTCCTAACTTGTCCCTTGGAGATCACTATTCTCAGAGTGTGGTGGCTATTTGATTTGACTCAGAGTTTTGTTTAGTTGGGGGCTCAAAGAACTCCAAGTAGGATAAACCCAAAGAAATAGACATCTAGATACATCACAGCCAAATTGTCAAAAGTCAGGCACAAAGAAAAAAATTTTAAAGCAGTAAGAGAAAAATGATTTATCATGTACAAAAGACCTTCAAAGCTAAAGGCTGACCTCGCTAGAAACCACAGAAGACAGTGGAAGGACATCTTCAGTGGTGAGAGAAAAAGAATGTCAACTAATCTAACCTCTCCTTCAAAACAAGGAGAAAATTAAACATTTCCAGATAAATGAGAACTGAAAATATTTATTGCTAGCAGATTTGTCCTACGAGAAAGAAAATTTTGGAAGTGGAAATAAAGTATACTAAAAGGTAATTTGAATCCACATGAAGAAATAAAGAGTACTGATAAAGGAAACTACAGAAGTAAATATTTTACAAAGTAAACATGTATTTTTGTATGTAACACATCTTTTATCTATCTTAAATGACATTATATAAAGCAACAATTATAAAAATTTGCTGGGATTACAGCATAAAAAGATGGATTTTGTATGACAATAACAATCCAAAGAAGACGACTGGAATGTGGATTCAAGTTACTTTTAATATCCAGAGAAGATATACAAATGGCCAATAAGCATATGAAAAGATGTTCAGAATCATTAGTCATTAGGGAAATGTAAATCAAGACCACAAGAAAATACCACTTCTACTGGGATGGCTAAAATCAAAACACAGGCAATAATAAGTTTGGCTAGAAAGTGGAGAAGTTGGAACCCTCATACATTGCTGGTAAAAACAGAAAATGAGCAATCATTTTGTATTTTTAAAAATGGTAGTTTCTCAAAGTGCTAAAGAGGAGAATTATCATACGATCCAGAAGTCATATGATACATAGCTAGGAGAAATAAAATATGCCTAAATAACAAACTTGTACACAATGTTCACAACACTATTAATAATCTGACAAAGTGGAAATGACCCAAATATGTACCACCTGATGAATGGATAAACAAAGGTAGTATATTTACGCAATGGAATATTATTTTGCAAAAAGAAAGAAATGAAGTATTGGGACATATTACCATTTGGATAAACTTAGAATCCATTATGCTTACTGAAAGAAGCCAGACAGAAAACACCAACTATTATATGATTTCATTTAAACAAAGTCTAACACATGCAAATCTATAGATAGAAAATAGAATAGTTGTTGCTTGTTGCTGGAGAAAGAGTAGAGGAAGAATGGAGAGTGACCACTTATGGGCTTAGGGTTTCTTCTTGGCTATTGAAAATATTCTGAAACTAAATTGTGATAATCACTCCACAATTCTGTGAATGTACTCTTTAAAAAAGTGAATTCTATACTTTACATGATTGGATTTTATGTTATGTGAAATATATCTCAATAAAATTGTAAAAGAGAATGAGAAAAAAAAAAACACAGCAATTGAACAGCAGGGAAAAAGATTAAAGATAAGGAGACTTTCTTGGGTGGTTGAAAATTTGTTTGGAGGTTAATAAGTAAAATAGCCAAAAGAAAACCACTTAAAATTCTGGTATCTTCTACATTTGCGAAATAGCTGGTAGAAACAATCTAATTAGAACCATCTTCATAGTTGAGAATTCTATATTTTAAGTCAAGGCATTCGACAATGGCAAATAAAGAGCCTCAGAATTTTCTGTGATTGACGTGTTAGCACAATTACAAGTCCTTTTTCTGTCTGTATCCAGACCAGCTTGAGACTTGGACTATTACATGTACAAAAGGCAACAGTTAGCAACTTAAAACCAAAAGAAAGAAGATTTAGACAGGATTGGATAGTAACTTTCTTTGAGTCATTGTTGATTGATTTTTAAGTACTATACTGAAGTTAAATAACACACTTTTTTTAAAAAAAAAAACTTGCATATTCCTTGACACAGAGCCAAGTAATAGGAAATGATCCCAGAGACACATATTTATTGCTGTTGCTTTACGTGTTGTTGTTATTTAACTAGCTAAGCCTTTGTGCCAGACCACTAACCACTATTGCATGTTTTTATTGTCTTTTTTAGAAATATGTATGTGTGTGTGTGTGTGTGTGTGTATGTGTGTGTGTGTATGTATATACTACATTTAATAATTAGGTGCAGCTCATGCTAAATTACTCATTCAAACTTTTGTTTCTTACAGGATAAAATTTCAAGTAGTTGGCCCTAGGGTGAAAATGAAAGTCAAAATTGAATTTCTTTTGAATAGGCAGCCACATAAGCTATAATCTAAATATAATGGTGCCACAGCATGGCTCCATATTTTCTAAGGGTGTCATATTATACAAGTATACCGTATATCACCCAGTGCTTTCAAATAATAAACCACCTTAGCTACTAAGAAAGCAATAAAGCTTTGATAGTTATAATGAATCCTTGAATCCTGAGTGAATTACTGAATGGACACAGGCATTTCAATTACCGTCGTCTTCCAATTTGGGACAGAGAGAGCATTCACTCACAAGGTAGGACTTACATTCTTTACACCCACAAATTATTTTTGTATTTTAGTTTCAGAAGCACATATGTCCAAGCCAATATTATTCAAACTTCTGCCTTTTTTAAGGCATTTAAAAATATATTTCACCTCAATTTAAAATACACATCATTAATTATAAAGATTAGAAAAGCAGCTAATTCAAAAGAGTGTCATCATATCAGGTGCATAATTAAGACAAGTTTGTAGTCAAAGAATGGCTACAATACAGCCTCTACAGATAACTGTTTTGTCACGTCTCTCGCTGACCACTGATTTCTTGCCTTTAGTACGAATATTTTTCTGGTAGTAATAACTCTGAGGATGATACTCTCTCTCTTTTCCCTGTTTCTTCATACTCTGAATTATCAGGCTAAATACTTGGCTTTAATGATACTGGCTTATCTTAAGAAATAAATATTACATAGGTAATATAATTATGCTGCAAGGGTACATAGTCTGGATTCAAGTACTGTTTTGTAAATCATCCTAAGCTAAAATATATTTCCAGGTTATTTGACATGTGTCATGCTGGTCTAGGAGTAATTCACAAATCTCTTATTCTTTGTTTATTCATCCATTTACTTGTTCAACAAATATTTAAATCCACAATATGTGCCAAACCCTGTAATAGATGCTGAAGCAATGGCATAAATCAAAGATATGATCATAGTGACATGAAGTTTAAAATCAAGTGATATGTTCGGATATTGAATGAGTAATTACAGCTTTGATGAGTAATATGAAGTATGTCCATAGCATATCATGGGAGAATACAATAGGGAGAGAGCTCAAAGGGGACAAGAAATGGTGTTTTCCTAGATGAAGGTCTTAGCATCAATGAGATAAGAGAGAAATAAAAGAAAGATTTGAGCTATAATTAAGAAATAAGACTAACAAAACTTAAACAGACATTTTAAAAATGAATTATTTATTTATTTGAGATGGAGTCTCGCTCTATCACCCAGGCTGGAGTGCAGTGGTGCGATCTGCCCACACTGCAACCCTCACATCCCAGGTCAAGCAATTCTCCTGCCCTAGCCTCCCTGGTAGCTGGGATTACAGACGCGCCACAACACCCGGCTAATTTTTGTATTTTTAGTACACACCAGGTTTCACCATGTTAGCCAGGCTAGTCTGGAACTCCTGACCTCAAGTGATCTGCCCGCCTTTTGCTTCCCAAAGTGCTGGGATTACAGGCATGAGCCACTGTGCGCAGCTTTCAAAAGAAATTTTTAAAAATGGAAATGGCACAGTGGGGAGAGAACGGATCACAGTTGCTGTTACTGGGAGCCAGTATGCTGGCAAACATTATAAATTCCTATTTGTGCATTCTGCACCTGATGTGCCTGAAGTGGGTCTGAGGGGGAACATAAGAATCAAGATAACTGGAAGATATTTATATAGTCAAGCCCAAAGTATAGAGAAATTCTGGACTGCAGATAGAATTTTGGAGCTGCCATTAGGGAAATTTAAACTATGAAAGGAGATGAATTCACTCAAGGTAAGTGTATAGAATGGCATACTCTCAGAAACAGGCAAATTTCCTGAGCATACAAGCTTAAGGCAGATAAAAAGTAGGCTGCACAGGTGATAAGAAGAAACACTCATAGACACTGGAGTTCTGGAAGTCCACCAAATAGTATGTTCTAGAAAGAAAAGATTGGTCATTCTTGTTAAATGTTTACAATAGGGAAATTGAACAGGGAGTGAGTTGTGTTTATTAGAATTGATATGCTACCAAATCAACACTGGAGGAGGTTGTTTCAATAAAGTAATGAAGGCAAAAGTAGGATTGCTGTAGATTATAAGCAACCAGATTGGTTTTTTTAACCACACATATCTTATTAATCATTCTCTTGCTTTAAAACTGTGGTAGCTTTCCATTACACACAAAATAAAATATTGCCTCCTCATTATGGCCCCCTAAACTCATCCTAAACCACTGCCTTATACATAAAATGCTTCTTGCTTATCTCTTTACATCTCTGTAAAACAAAAAACTCTTTACTACATTAAGGCCTTTGAAAATTGCTTTTTTGCTCTCTGAAAGAAAAGGTTGTCAAACTTTCACTTTAGAGAGTTTTTCTCCTTATTGATTTTAAATGGCTCTTTGTATTGTATATATATTATGTTTCTAATATATGCTTCAACTATTTTTCCAGTATGCTCATCGTATTTTCAAAATGCAAACACTTTCTGAAACGTTTTGACCACCAATAGAAAAATGAGAAAAAGCAAATATTCTAACCCACAAAACCCACTGGCTAAGGGCAAAGTATTGTCCTTTAAATATATAAATTAGATTAGTAGAAGTCAGCTTAAGACTCCCAGTGGCTGGCCATCATAATTGGGAAAAAAAAAAAAGCCTGCTTACCACAGGCGCTAGGAATATAACCCCTCTTCATCTTTCTGAATTCTCCTGGTACCAGACTTCCCTGGCTTGTTCCATTCTGGGCACACTGATCATCTCTCCGTTCCGAAAATATCACAAGTTTGTTTCTGCTTCCAAGTCTGACTTTAATGATCCTTACTAGCTTCTTATCACTTGGATCTCAGCTCAAATGATAGTACCTCAAATAACATCCTGTTTATTTTTCCCAGGGCTTTTAATTTCTTTGTCTAGTTTTCTCCTTGACTGTTGATCCTCCCACCAGAATCAAGTCATAGTTCTGGGGTTTTGTTTCGTTGACTGATGTAGTCCAAATACATTACTTACACTTGGGGTTTACAATTGTTTCTTGAATAAATGAATTAATTACTGAGAACATGGATTACTGATTAAATTGAAGGAATTTCATTGCTTTGTTTTTTGTAAGGTATGAGAGATTTGAGCATTTTCAGTACTGTTGGGAAGCAGCCAATAGTTGAGGACAGGTTCAATATATAGAAGAGAGAAAGTAAAATCGACAGAATAAAAATCTTTGGAAGATTTAAAACACAACACTATTCTCTACAGTAACCTACACTTTCTATTTTATATAAGCTACTCATACTTGCTTTAAGATGATAATTTTTCAAGCCCTGTGGTAACAATTTCAAGACAACAATTGCGTTTTGAAATATACTATTCTTGGGAGGAAAAGAACTCAAGAAAAACTGGTGCTTGAAAATGAGGTCAATAAGGAAGACAATTTCAGAATCCTTCACTCGCACTAATATACGTCATTCAGCAAGAGGCAAATGGGACCAAAGCAATAGCACAGGAACTACAGAGAAAATTATTTCTTCAATTTACAAGAGCTAAAAGATGTAGGCATATTTCTTTTGTTGACTTTCTGTACCTCTCATACTGGAACATTGCAAAAGTCTCTTGATCATGCTATAGCTAAACTACATTTCTTAAAGACCAAAAAATGACCCCAAGATTTCTTCAAGAAACATTTATTGATCTCTGACTCCATTTCATCAACTGTGCCAAGCATTCAAGAGGGATACTTAACAATTTAGCATTATATCAAAAATTGATGCAATGAAATAGAAGGGCCTAATTTTTTTTAGAAGTTAAAGAAAAGGAACAATGATTTTCATAGCTAGACAATTGCATTAACTTCTCAGATGGTCACCTAATTTCAGTCTTACCTACTCACTTCATAACCCAGAGTTATCCTTCTCCAAAATAAATTGAATCTTGAATCTAAGTAGCAAACAGACTTCCACCTTCCATTGCCAAAAACATTTCATTGATTCAACAGGATTGATTTCCCATGACCCCAAAGAGTCTTCTTGGCCTGGCTCTTTTCTTTCTCAATTTTATGCAACCCCCCCTCCTAACCATGCAGCTTATGTTCTAGCCATGGTAAACTGTTCATATCATTTGAAATAAACCATGCAATCAAGTCTCTGAGGCTTATCACATGTGGGTCCCATATTCTGATATCCTAGAATGTGTTTTTAAAAATAGTTTTGACTATTCCTACATATTCCTAGACTAATATCTGTATTTTCACCCTAACTCGACAATTTAGTTGGCCTTCCTTTCAGTGATTTCTATAATACTCTGAAACAATCACACTGAAATTATCACATTTTACTGTAACTGTTGATATAATTTCCTAAAGGAGTAATGTATGACGGTGGATTTGAAGATTTTAGAAAGAAACAGACTTAGTTACCAAATGTAGTTTCACTAAGTATAGATGTGAACGTTTGAGTAAGTTATATAGACTTTCTAAGCTTCCATTTCTTTATCTGAATAGTAGAATTAACAATCCCCAAATAATTAATTTGATGCATTAATTTGTCACAGAACATAGCATGTAATAAGGCATTTAGTAACAACTCGGTCTGTTTTGATCCCTGCCCCTTTATTCACCACTGATTTTCAAGCTCCTAGAGAACAGTGCCTCTGTCATATGTTCCTCTGTATTCCAAAACCTGATATTGTAATATGACAGTCCTCAATGCTATTGAATAGTGGAATCAATTGTGATAACTACAACCATGTAGTGAGGAATGAACATTTTTAAAGTATTGGCATAACAGGTGTCAAACAATATTTACTTAATTATGCAAAATCATGTTTAGTGTTTCAAAATAGAAATTTTATGTTTTTGCCAACTATCAAATAACTTTTCTTATAATTTATTCTAAAATCTTCAATGAATGTTTCCTTCTAAATGACTTTTAAGCTTAAAGAACAAATTATCAGAAAAGATAAACATCTTAATTTGAAGGCCAGTAGTTTTCATTTATTGAGTATGCTATAAATGATATAGGAAGTTAGTGAAGATATTATATATATAATTTTAGAATTAAGTAGTTTCTTCATAATTCTCTGGGAAGAATATGGTTATGCCTATTTCAGAATCTACTTGAAGCAATATTGTCAAAGCAGCACTGTGTAAAGGAAAGCCTACTGGTGTTAAGGCAAAAACAGTGTAGTCTATTTCTTAGTGAAGGGTCAAAAAATCTGAGTTCTAGATATGGATTTGTTGTATTCTTGTTCTATGACTCTAGGCAAGTTTCTAAACCTTTTAATAAAAAAAAATTCTCAATAATGTCTTATTATGGTACTGTCTTATCATTAGACCCAAATGAAAGTAGACGTAGTTTGAATGTTTTAAGAATTATACAAATTTAAAGAAACCTAACTACTAATCAAAGCATAAAAATTGAGGAATATCAATGCATTTGTTTATTGAACCATTCTTACAATGGAAACAAGGTAGAAAAAAAATATTGTTAATAGCTGTTTTGACTACCCTTGATTTTTTAAGGTATATTTTGAACAGGCTAGAGAATTTCATTTTCTTGACAGAATAGGTGGTTCTATGTTAAACACAACATGAAGAAAAAATAAATGTACTTAAAAAGAGGTTGTAGAAGGACTAGGCATGGTGGCTTGCGTCCGTAATCCCAACACTTCGAGAGGCAGAGACTGGTGGATTGTTGAGCCCGTGAGTGCAAGACCAGCCTGGAAAACATGGTGAGACCCTGTTACTCCAAACAAACAAACAAACAAACAAAAATAATAGCCATGTGTGGTGGCATGCACCTGTAGTCTCAGCTACTAGGGAGGCTGAAGTGGAAGGATTACTTGAGCCCAGGATGCAAAGCCAAAGGAAATGTACAGGGTGACATAATATAATAAGAGGCCTATTTGTACTCTATAGGCAGAGATGGAACAAAGTTGTCTGTAAAGGAAGACCACAGAAACACTTCCTTGTTTTCTTCATCCTGATAGCTCTCCATATGAAAAATAATTGGACCCATATGTATCTACCCAATTAATGTACCATTTTACAGTACAATTCTACACATCTTTAATTTCCCATATAAAAATTATTATTGTTGTTGTTTTATATCCCTAGTTTTGTTTTATTTTACCAATATTTTTGCCAATCTTTACGCTTAATGTATTTCTCTGAATTTCAGCTCTTACTTCATTTCCATATTAACTCTGATTTTTTTTTTAATTTTGCATCATTGCTTTTGACAAAGACATTAGATAGATGGTTCCTCACATACAATTTATTTTAAATGTTTTGACATAATTATAGATTCCCAAGAGACTGCAAAAAACTATGGGCAGGGATGTTTCATGTACCTTCTTCCCACTTCCCCAGTACTGTATTCTGTATGATTGAAATGTTTTCTGATGATTTAAAAGTCTTACATCCTAGCTTTTTTAGTTGTCCTTTATTTTACATTTGCACTTTGCAAATCTTTTTAACAAATTTAAAAATTATTCACTCTTCTCTTGTCTTGAACAAATTAAAACCTTTGAATGCAATACCATCTTCTTAATCCCTTTCTTATTTTCTTCATTACAATCTAACCTGTTAGTTTCTATTTATTTATTTATTTATTTATTTAGAGATAGAGTCTCGTTCTGTCACCCAGGCTGGAGTGCAGTGGTGTGATCTTGGCTCTGCAACCTCCGCCTCCCAGTTTCAAGTGATTCTCCTGCCTCAGCCTCCCGAGTGCCTTGGACTATAGGCGCGTGCCACCACGCCTGGTGAAATTTTGTATATATATAAATATTTTACATATGTTAAGTTCTACGTACATACATGTGCACAATGTGCAGGTTTGTTACATAGGTATGCATGTGCCATGTTGGTTTGCTGCACCCATCAACTCATCATTTATATTAGGTATTTCTCCTAATACTATCCCTCCCCCAACCCCCCACCCCCAAAGAGGCCCCCACACACAGGTGTGTGATGTTCCCTGCCCTGCTTCCAAGTGTTCTCATTGTTCAATTCCCATCTATGAGTGAGAACATGCGGTGTTTGGTTTTCTGTCCTTGCAATAGTTTGCTCAGAATGATGGTTTGCAGATACATCCATGTCCCTACAAAGGACATGAACTCATCCTTTTTTATAGCTGCATAGTATTCCATGGTGTATATGTGCCACATTTTCTTAATCCAGTCTATCATTGTTGGACATTTGGGTTGGTTCCAAGTCTTTGCTATTGTGAATAGTGCTGCAGTAAACATATGTGTGCATGTGTCTTTATAGTAGCATGATTTATAATCCTTTGAGTATATACCCAGTAATGGGATCACTGGGTCAAATGGTATTTCTAGTTCTACATCCTTCAGGAATCACCACACTGTCTTCCAAAATGGTTGAACTAATTTACACTCCCACCAACAGTGTAAAAGTGTTCCTATTTCTCCACATCCTCTCCAGCATCTGTTGTTTCCTGACTTTTCAATGATTGTCATTTTAACTGGTGTGAGATGGTATCTCATTGTGGTTTTGATTTGCATTTCTCTGATCACCAGTGATGATGAGCATTTGTTCATGTGTCTGTTGGCTGCAGAAATGTCTTCTTTTGAGAAATGTCTCTTCATATCCTTTGCCCATTTTTTGATGGGGTTGTTTGTTTTTTTTTCTTGTGAATTTAAGTTCTTTGTAGATTTTGGATATTAGCCCTTTGTCAGATGAGTAGATTGCAAAAATTTTCTCCCATTCTGTAGGTTGCCTGTTCACTTTGGTGGTAGTTTCTTTTGCCATGCAGGAGCCCTTTAATTTAATTAGATCCCATTTGTCAATTTTGGCTTTTGTTGCCATTGCTTTTGGTGTTTTTGTCATGAAGTCCTTGCCCATGCCTATGTCCTGAATGGTATTACCTAGGTTTTCTTCTAGGGCTTTTATGGTTTTAGGTCTAAAATCTACGTCTTTAATCCACATTGAATTAATTTTTGTATAATGTGTAAGGAAGTGATCCAGTTTCAGCTTTCTACATATGGCTAGCCAGTTTTCCCAGCACCATTTAATAAATAGAGAATGCTTTCCCCATTTCTTGTTTTTATCAGGTTTGTCAAAGATCAGATGGTTGTAGGTGTGTGTTGTTATTTCTGAGGCCTCTGTTCTGTTCCATTGGTCTATATATCTGTTTTGGTACAAGTACCATGCTGTTTTGGTTACTGTAGCCTTGTAGTATAGTTTGAAATCAGGTGGCGTGAAGCCTCAAGCTTTGTTCTTTTTGGTTAGGATTGTCTTGGCAATGCTGGCTCTTTTTTGGTTCCATATAAACTTTAATTTTTTTTTTTCAATTCTGTGAAGAAAGTCATTGGTAGCTTGAAGGGGATGGCATTGAATCTATAAATTACCTCAGGCAGTATGGCTATTTTCACGATATTGATTCTTCCTATCCATGAGCATGGAATGTTCTTCCATTTGTTTGTGTCCTCTTTTATTTCATTGAGCAATGGTTTCTATTTCTCCTTGAAGAGATCCTTCACATCCCTTGTAAATTGGATTCATAGGTATTTTATTCTCTTTGTAGCAATTGTGAATAGGAGTTCACTCATGATTTGGCTCCCTGTTTGTCTGTTATTGGTGTATAGGAATGCTTGTGATTTTTGCACATTGATTTTGTATCCTGAGACTTTGCTGAAGTTGCTTACCAGCTTAAGGAGGTTTTGGGCTGAGATGATGGGGTTTTCTAAATATACAATCATGCCATCTGCAAACAGGGAAAATTTGACTTCCTCTTTTCCTAGTTGAATACACTTTATTTCTTTTTCTTGCCTGATTGCCCTGGCCAGAACTTCCAACACTATGTTGAATATGAGTGGTGAGAGAGGGCGTCCTTGTCTTGTGCTGATTTTCAAAGGGAATGCTTCCAGTGTTTGCCCATTCAGTATGATATTGGCTGTTGGTCTGTCATAAATAGCTCCTATTATTTTGAGGTACATTTCATCAATACCTAGTATATTGAGAGTTTTTAGCTTGAAGAGCTGTTGAATTTTGTGGAAGGCCTTTTCTGCATATATTGAGATAATCATGTGGTTTTTGTTATTGGATCTGTTTATGTGATGGATTACGTTTATTGATTTGCATATTTTGAACCAGCCTTGCATCCCAGGGATGAAGCCAACTTGATTGTGGTGGATAAGCTTTTTGATATGCTGCTGGATTTGGCTTGCCAGTATTTTATTGAGGATTTTTGCATCAATTTTCATTGGGGATATTGGTCTAAAATTCTTTTTTGTTGTGTCTCTGTCTGGCTTTGGTATAGGATGATGCTGACCTCATATGAGTTAGGGAGGATTCCCTCTTTTTCTATTGATTGAAGTAGTTTCAGAAGGAATGGTACCAACTCCTCTTTGTACCTCTGGTAGAATTTGGCTGTGAATCCGTCTGGTTGTGGACTTTTTTTTCTTGTTAGGCTATTAATTATTGCCTCAATTTCAGAGCCTTTTATTGGTCTATTCAGAGATTCAACTTCTTCCTGGTTTAGTCTTGGGGGGGTGTATGTGTTGCGGAATTTATCCATTTGTTCCAGATTTTCTAGTCTATTTGTGTAGAGGTGTTTATCGTATTCTCTGATGGTAGTTTGTATTTCTGTGGGATAGGTGGTGATATCCCCTTTATCATTTTTTATTGTATCTATTTGATTCTTCTCTTTTCTTCTTTATTAGTCTTGCTAGTGGTCTATCAATTTTGTTGATCTCTTCAAAAAACCAGCTCCTGGATTCATTGATTTTTTAGGGTTTTTTTGTGTCTCCATCTCCTTCAGTTCTGCTCTGATCTTAGTTATTTCTTGCCTTCTGCTAACTTTTGAATATTTTTGCTATTGCTTCTCTAGTTCTTTTAATGTGATGTTAGGGTGTCAATTTTAGATCTTTCCTGCTTTCTCTTGTGGGCATTTAGTGCTATGCATTTCCATCTACACACTGCTTTAAATGTGTCCCAGAGATTCTGGTAAGTTATGTCTTTGATCTCATTGGTTTGAAAGAACATCTTTACTTCTGCCTTCATTTCGTTATTTACCCAGTAGTCATTCAGGAGCAGGTTGTTCAGTTTCCATGTAGTTGTGCAGTTTTGAGTGAGTTTCTTAATCCTGAGTTCTAATTTGATTTCACTGTGGTCTGAGAGACAGTTTGTTGTGATTTCTGTTCTTTCAGGTTTGCTGAGGAGAGCTTTACTTCCAATTATGTAGTCAATTTTAGAATAAGTGTGATGTGGTGCTGAGAAGAATGTATATTCTGTTGATTTGGAGTGGAGAGTTCTGTGGATAGACTAAGGACTTGCTTTATGAATCTGGGTGCTCCTGTGTTGGGTGCATGTATATTTAGGATAGTTAGCTCTTCTTGTTGAATTGATCCCTTTACCATTATGTCATGGCCTTCTTTGTCTCTTTTGATCCTTGTTGGTTTAAAGTCTGTTTTATCAGAGACTAGGATTGCAACCCCTGCTTTTTTTTTTTTTTCTTTGCTTTACATTTGCTGGGTAGATCTTCCTCCATGCTTTTATTTTGAGCCTATGTGTGTCTCTGCATATGAGATGGGTCTCCTGAATACAGCACACTGATGGGTCTTGATACTTTATCCAATTTGCCAGTCTGTGTCTTTTAATTGGGGCATTTAGCCCATTTACATTTAAGGTTAATATTGTTATGTGTGAATTTGATCCTGTTATTAAGATGTTAGTTGCTTATTTTGCCCGTTAATTGACATAGTTTCTTCATAGCATCGATGGTCTTTACCATTTGGCATGTTTTTGCAGTGGCTGGTACTGGTTGTTCTTTTCCATGTTTTGTGCTTCCTTCAGGAACTCTTGTAAGGCAGGCCTGGTGGTGACAAAATCTCTCAGCATTTGCTTGTCTGTAAAGGATTTTATTCCTCCTTCACTTATGAAGCTTAGTTTGGCTGGATATGAAATTCTGGGTTGAAAATTCTTTTCTTTAAGAATGTTGAATATTGGCCCCCTCTCCTCTGGCTTGTAGAGTCTCTGCCAAGAGATGTGCTGTTAGTCTGATGGGCTTCCCTTTGCGGGTAACCTGACATTTCTCTCTGGCTGCCCTTAACACTTTTTCCTTCATTTCAACCTTGGTGAATCTGACAATTATGTGTCTTGGGGTTGCTCTTCTCAAGGAGTGTCTTTGTGATGTTCTCTGTATTTCCTGAATTTGAATGTTGGCCTGCCTTGCTAGGTTGGGGAAGCTCTCCTGGACAATATAGTGCAGAGTGTTTTCCAACTTGGTTCCATTCTCCCCATCACTTTCAGGTACACCAGTCAAACATAGATTTGGCCTTTTCACATAGTCCCATATTTCTTGGAGGCTTTGTTCATTCCTTTTTACTCTTTTTTCTCTAAACTTGTCTTCTTGCTTTATTTCATTAATTCAATCTTCAATCACTGATATCCTTTCTTCCACTTGATCAAATTGGCTATTGAAGCTTGTGCATGTGTCACGAAGTTCTTGTGCCGTGGTTTTCAGCTCCATCAGGTCATTTAAGGTCTCTTTACACTGTTTATTCTAGTTAGCCATTCATCTAACCTTTTTTTCAAGGTTTTTAGCTTCCTTGTGATGGGTTAGAACATGCTCGTTTAGCTCGGAGAAGTTTGTCATTACCAACTTTCTGAAGCCTACTTCTGTCAACTCATCAAAGTCATTCTTCATCCAGCTTTGTTCTGTTGCTGGCGAGGAGCTGCAATCCTGTGAAGGAGAAGAGATGCTCTGGTTTTTAGAATTTTCAGCTTTTCTGCTCTGGTTTCTCCCCATTTCTGTGGTTTTATTTACCTTTGGTGTTTGATGTCGGTGATCTACAGATGGGGTTTTGGTGTGGATGTCCTTTTTGTTGATGTTGATGCTATTCCTTTCTATTTGTTAGTTTTCCTTCTAACAGTCAGGTCCCTCAGCTGCAGGTCTGTTGGAGTTTGCTGGAGGTCCACTCCAGACCCTGCTTGCCTGGGTATCACCAGTGGAGCCTGCAGAACAACAAATATTGCAGAACAGCAAGTATTGCTGCCTGACCTTCCTCTGGAAGCTTCATTCCAGAGAGGCACCCTCCTATATGGGGTGTCTGTCCACCCCTACTAGGAGGTCTCTCCCAGTTTGGCTACTCGGGGGTCAGGGACCCACTTGAGGAGTTCTCAGAGCTCAAACACCATGCTGGGAGAACTACTGCTCTCTTCAGAGCCGTCACACAGGGACATTTAAGTCTGCAGAAGTTTCTGCTGCCTTTATTCAGCTATGCCCTGACCACAAAGGTGGAGTCTGTAGAGGCAGTAGGCCTTGCTGTGCTGCAGTGGGCTCCGCTCAGTTTGCACCTCCCAGCAGTTTTGTTTACCTACTCAAGCCTCAGGAATGGTGGACTCCCCTCCCCCTGCCCAGCTGCAGCCTCGCAGGTCAATCTCAGACTGTTGCACTAGCAGTGAGCAATGTCCATGGACATTGGACCCATCAAGCCAGGCACAGGAGAGAATCTCCTGGTCTGTCAGTTGCTAAGACTATGGGAAAAGTGCAATATTTTGACGTGAGTGTCCCATTTTTCCAGGTACAGCCTGTCACGGCTTCCCTTGGCTAGGAAAGGGAAATACCCTGACCACTTGTGCTTCCCAGGTGAGGCGATGCCCCACCCTGCTTTGGCTTGCCATCCGTGGGCTGCACCCACTGTCCAACCAGTCCCAATGAGAAGAACCAAGTACCTCAGTTGGAAAAGCAGAAATCACCCGTCTTCTGTGTCTATCATGCTGGGAGCTGCAGACCAGAGCTGTTCCTATTCAGCCATCTTAGATGAAGAGTGTTAGTTTCAAATTATAAAACACATGCCTACACAATTGAGTTTATTATTTTTATAATCAAGTGTTAATTGGCTCTAATTATTTATTTGAATTATTTTCCTTTGTGCCCCTTTTCATCACATATTGTTTTCTTCTCCTTACTTGTGAGTTTATTTTTCCTACTAGTAAACTACATACTTTAAAAATGTTTGCACTGAGAACATGATAATTCTCTTAGCCTTTGTATACTTATAATATTTTAATTTTATTCTCACTCTTAAATAATATGGAGAATTATAGGTTAACATTTATTTTCCAGTAACAGTCAGAAGATATAATTTCATTGTCTTTTGGCATCTAGTACTGCCTATGAGAAAATTTTTAGTCAAATTTTGTTCCTTTTAAAAAAAGTAATTTTTTTTGTTTGAAACTCATTATTGCCAATATTTCAGTTTATAAAAATGCAGATTTCTTTCTTCCATCTTTCCTTCCTTTTTTTCCTTCCTTTTCAATTTTCTCTTTCCTCTTCCATTTTCTTTTTTTCTCTTTCTTTCTTTCCTTCTTTTCTTATATCATAATTATTGTTCACAGTGTGCATTCAATTTAAGCATGGTGTCTTTCTTTAGTAATGGGACATTCTCAACCATTATTTTATTTAGTATTTCCTCTGTGCCTTTCTCTACATTTTCTAATTTGTAATCATCTGAGATTAAAGCTGTAATTTTAGTTTGTTCCTCACAGAACTTATTTTTAAAAAACCTTTATTTCTCTATGTGTGATTCAAGGAGTTCTATAATATAATCTTCCATTTCACTAATTCTCTCCTCTATTGTCTTCACTTCAGCATCTATTCAAGCTATAGGTTTATTAATTTTAGTGACTATAATTTGCCTTTTTATAACTTATAATTTTTTGTTTTACATATGCCTATTTTATATTAATGCTATATTCATTAATTTCACATAATACTTTTATTTTTATTGACATGATTTTCATATAGTGAAATGCACAGATCTTAAATGCTACAATTTGTGATGGTTTGACACATACTGAAATTTATACACATCCCTACCATGATGGAGAATATTTCCATCATTCCAGAAAATTCTCTCATGCTTGATCCTACAAAACTAGTAAATGTTCTGATTTTTTCCGCGATTTTTGCCTGTTCTAGAACTTTATATAAAAGGAGCCACTTATGTGTATCATCTTTTGCTTTGAATAATGCATTTCACTTAGAAAAACTATTTTCATTCATGTTTACATGTATCATAAATTTATTAATTTTTATTGCTGAGTGACATTTTGTTATGTTTTATTATATTAATATCACATATTATGAACATATTTTTAATTCTTTCTCTTGTTCATGGAAATTTGACTTATTCAAGGTTTGAAATATGGGGGTATGATTATCCATGAATCACTCATATTTCCATATATCTAGTAATTAATGGTCAACTTGTTTTGGACTGTCCTTTAAAAAATGTTTGTATAAGCACATCCTCATGGAAAATTATACATTGATTCCACCTGGAACTGATTAATTTACTTTCCAGGGTAATGCATATGGAGATATCTCTCTCTTCTTGGAGCAGAGTTACTTACATTGCAGAAAAATAAAGGTAAAATCTCTCTCCAGTGGGGAAGACGGACAGATTTGCTTTCAGCCTCTGTATAAGATCAGGCTCCACTAATCTCAAGGGTTTTCTCCTATAATACATCTTTACTGCATGTGCAGGCAACATCCGTCCCCATCAAATTACCCTGTGGGAATTGGCACTCAAAGAACTGGTGCCAAGATGTTACTCTTGCTGATGCTATTGCTGTAACAAACCATCTTTTCTTCTAACCAAGAGGTCTCATGTCTTTTTTCCAATATATATGAACGTATGTAAGACTAATTGCCCTTCATTATTCTTTGCACATTTCCTTACTTTGAAAAAAAGACATTCTAGGCTTATCTTTAATTTCCCTGTTTCATTCCTGAACTAACGTATTTCTCTAAGATATCCTTGTTAGTTTTAGAGGAAACAGCTCCTCCAAATGAAAATTTGGTGCTAGATCCACTTATTGATAGAGAGACATGATTGCTTCTAGAACCTGTCAGCATAACAAGGTAAGAAATGCATGTATTTGTATCTCTCTCACTATCTTTCTCACACACACATGCATATACACAAAGAAACACACGCAGGCCTATTTCTATAGCCATCTTTCTAAATAAATTAACCACCTGAGTTCACACTAAAATTTCCAATCCCAATTAATCACCATAAGGTTTATTCCAGGCTTCATCCCTTTTCTGACCTATAATTTCCAGTAATCAGAAATCTGGTTCTCATTGTCCTAATTTGCTTAATCCCTTGTATATAGTTAAACTCCTAGTCATATAGGCCATTTGTTCAGCCCAACCCAAATATCTCTGGAATTCCCGACATATTACTTACCTGCAAGTAAAAGTATTTAAAATAAAATGAAAAAGATAAAGGAACCTATAACTTATTTTATCTTTTGAAGTTATCTATTATTTCCATTTCTTTTTAGTAAATAATTTGAATAATATGTGTGTCCATACATGTATGATGGCAAGAACTAAACAAAGTAGTTTTCTTTATTTGCTATGAAATTTTAATGGTATATACATTACAGTGTAAATTTTATTTTCAGTTTTTATTTTTGTAGCTTTTATTTTTATCTTTTTTTCCTTTTCTTACTTGTCTTTTCATATGTAATGGTTTTGTGCTTGATTCCTCAAAATTTTTAGAATAAAAAGACTTAAATATTTAAAAAAAATATATAATCTTAGCCAATCTGCAAAAAAGAAGATTTATAAAATATAAATGTATTTCATATGATAATATGAAGCAATAATATTGAAAGTGCTATATAGGTATAGGTACTGCTTGCACAGTAATCTAGGCATTTGTTGTAAAACATTTTAATATTGGTTATTTTGTTAAAGATACTTATTAATTTCTGTAATAACGTCTTATTCTATAAGATATATATTTATATTCATTCTTTAAACTAAACATACATAGAGATATATTCATTCTAGGAATTCCATTTTTTTTTTTTTTTTGAGGCAGAGTCTCGCTCTGTTGCCCAGGCTGGAGTGCAGTGGCATGATCTCGGCTCACTGCAAGCTCCACCTCCCGGGTTAAAGCCATTCTCCTACCTCAGCCTCCGGAGTAGCTGGGACTACAGGCACCCGCCACCACTCCCGGCTAATATTTTGTATTTTTAGTGGAGACGGGGTTTCACCGTGTTAGCCAGGATGGTCTTGATCTCCTGACCTCGTGACCCGCCCGCTTTGGCCTCCCAAAGTGCTGGGATTACAGGCGTGAGCCACCGCGCCCGGCCCAGGAAATCTATTTTTTAATTTAAATTTTCTTGGTAATATTTTTTGTCATCTTGAGTATAGTAGTTCCAATACCTGAAATTGTGTGTATTTGGTTTTATACAAACTACAGCTCTCCTTTATTTATAAACAGTTCTGTTTCCTAAATGTTCCAGTTTTTTTTCCCTCACGTTCAGAACTATTCCCAAGGTGTCTTCATAATGCTAAGGTAACTTGCTCAAGAGGAGATTGCTCAGCACATTCTGAACCTGAAATGATCAACCTCTCCCTCTTGGGCACTAGGCTCTGGAACTGTGAGCCCTGATTACTTAAAGAGATCTCTTTTTTCTTCTTTTTTCTCTTTTTTTCAACCAAGAGTTCTTTCCTGGGAAACTTGGTGACCTTTTCTATTGGTTGATCTCAGCAGTATCACTTCATTTCATTACAGAGGCTCTAAAAATATTGAACCCCCTACAAAATTCCTATGTAAATTTATTTATATTCTCCTTTATCCATTAAAAAAACTTGTTATTTTCTTCTCCAAAGGCAATTGGTGTTCACTTGCTTATACTTTATAACACTAAATAGACTCATTGAGTGATTCTTTGCAAAAATATATTGCAAAATGATTAGATGTCCCCCACTCTTAGTAGAGAAATGTATAGCAAAGATTCAGTGTTAGCTATTCTTGGAAGGAAGAATGAAAAGGAGAGATGAATAAATATTAACTTATGCCTTACTTAAGCCTCACTACTTTAGAAGGAATTATACAGAAAAAATTCAGTGATGTGCATTAAAAATAAAGCGCCTCTAAACAGAAGAAAGAGAACACTAAACTTATTTTCCTTTTTTCTACAAATAATGCCCCATGACCTCACATTTTGTCCCAAATGTGCACAGGACCACCCACACACAAATCCCTTTCTCTCTTTTAGGGATGGTGCATGGGTATAGGTAAGACTTTAGCTGTTGTTCTGGTTAGGTTTTCAGCCAACCAAATGAAAACTAAACAGCAATGAAAAAGTGAAGGTTCATCTAATCTGACAAAAGAAAAGTTATTTTTAGCAAAAAAACCATAGAAGAATCTTCAAAGGAAAACTCAGATATTTGACTACATAAAATTGAAAACTCCTATCTCAATAATATAATATACAAAAAGGCAAAAAAGGGTAATGTTTCCAGATTAACAGTATGTTTACAACCTTGATATATAATGACTTCATTAATACTGGTATTAAAACATAAGATTGTAAAAAGGCAAATGACATAGCATGTATGATAAGTTTATATAGAAATATTCAACCTCATTACTAATAAATGCAATTAAAATTTGTTGACACTTTATATAGGCTAAAATGTTACATACATAATTCAATAAAATAATAAATCTATTAAAGCAATTATAATTTATGGAGTATTTACCATCTATGAGTACAAATTAGATGATTTATATTAAAAAGCCAATTAATTTCATGCACCAACCTTATGAGGTAAGCATATTTCCCCACTTTAAAGAAGAAACTATGTCGAGAAATGTCCAAGTCTTCCCAACTGTAAATCTGGTTAATTTCATAGCCTAGCCATACCACCACACTAAACCTTTTATAAGCAATTACCATTTTTGCCTATCTAATTAGGAAATGAACATTTTTAAATGATATTGTCATATGTTAGCTAGTGCTATAAAAGAAGCACTGTCATTAACTGTTGGCCGACTTACACATTGATATACTTCTAGAAACAATTATCCAATCCATATTAAAAGCTATAGACTAATGAAAACACTTTGCTCCAGTGTTTCTTCTTCTAGATATCTATCCTAAGACAAAAGCTGATATGCAAAGATTTATGCAAAATTATATGCATCACAGTACTTTTTGTGTTAATAAAAAATTATCAAGACTAAATTAACAATATTGAGTAGGTAAATAAATGGTTACATGTCTTGAAAATGAGACACCATAAAAATGCAAAAAAAAATCTTAACAAATATTTAATCATATGTAAATTGACTCCCAAAGTAATATGAAATGAAATTTTTTGAAAACAGATAGTAAAAATTAGGACAACCTGCACTGTGCCCAGCTATGCAGCATAGTGTTAACAAGAATGGAAATACTATGATAAGGATGGAAGGAAGAGAGAGAGAGACTATATAGGCGATACATTCCAACGTGAATCGTTTTTCTGTACATTAAGGGAATGCTTCAGAAGAAAATGGGGTACTACTGCAACAATCTGCTATCTTAATATGTGGTAACATTTGGCTGTATTTTGATAGGTGTTTTATGTTATGTTTATGGTTCATAACCATTGTACTTACATTGTATTTTGACTTTTATATGTTTTAAAATACACAGACATATAAATATAAGAAAAGACTTATCAGTGGTTATTACTGGGTGTTAACATTATGGATTATTTTTATATTCTTCATTACTCTCATCTGCATTTTTCTGAGATTTTACAATGACAATGAATTACTTTTATGTTAAAAATAAAGAGAATAATTTTAAGTAGCTACACCACACAACACAAATGGTTATTTTGAGGGTTAAATAAAACAGTATATAATAATAATCTAGCAAAGAACTCAGATATTCAATAAATAAGTTAATTTTAGTATATTCATTCTAAAATTAGCAAATGCATCCCTTTAAGATTAATCTATGCACAGCTTTTAGCCCTGAAAGTAACTACTGGACACTAAAAATTAGAACTTACAGAATCCTTTATAATTTTTACTTCTTTACCATCATATATCTTATAGTCCAAGGATGAAGCAAGGATGAAGCAAGGATGAAGAGAATAAGATGAAAACAAGAGCAAGATATTTTCCTACTGCCTTATAATTGTACAATGTTTCAGATGCAGGGATTCTCAAGAGAGGTGAAACTCAAGGAAATGTCATTTACTGCTCTAGTTTTCTCAAACTTTACACAATTTACAAGCATATTGGAACAAAAATGGTGGGGAATGTAAGAGAGAGACTGGAAAAAATGCTCTTCAGGTAATTATAATATACCCACCTCCCCTCCCTAAAATCAGCTGTTTTGATCTCTTTGTTATTCTCCTTCTGCAGTGAATTCATATGGAAGCTACAGAAAACCTTTCTATATGATTTTGAATGAATGGGATGAATTATATTTTATTAAGTTGATCAGAACTATAAATCCAATAATACCAGATCACTCAGTGATAGTTATTCTTTTGAAAAAAAATTATATTTTGTATCTTTTTGACATCTTGGTGTTATGTTTATTTGAGAGAGGCAAGTACTAATTAGGAATGGGTCTTAGAATCCTATATGTGTGATCTCTCACTCTCGCTCAACTCTTGGAAGGCTTTGTAGGCACAGGCCATTAACAGTGATAATGTTTACCTTCTCTCAGCCTGACACAAATGTACAGAGAGCTGGTGCACAATATTTTCAATTTCTTATCATGGTCACCTTGCAGTTAACCGGCATATTCTTCTGGCTCTCCCTTTCCTAGACCTCTGATCTGTTCCTATAGTCAAAGTTTCTCAAAGCCCTATTTACTAAAAAGGACAACAGCCAGTCCTCACTGTCCATTTTTGAAGGAGGCATCTTTCAGATTTTTCATAACACTTTCTACAAAAGTAATAAAGCCTACCACATGCTCCATCCCCCCAACTCCCACTTTTAATTATTACTTATACTAAATATGTGATGGTCTATTATGGTTAACACAATCTTTACTTTTTTTGATGCCTCCCCATCATCGCTCTAAAACAAGAGTAAGGAGCAGAAGAAAGAAATGGATGAAGTGGATATAAGACCTGTCCTGCTACACAAACAATATTAAGGAAAATCAAATATCCAACTTACAATTCAAAATGATGGTTCTATATTCAACTATTGCACCTCTATAAGTTATTAGAAAACCAGCAGGATGAAACTGTTCCATGTAACAGCATGGTGATTTCTTTAGAAAATCATTCATTATATAAACCACTTACCAGTTCGTTATAGGACAACTACCTCTGATATACGACAAGTAAACCGTACAGAACAAAGACCTCTCTAACAGGCAGTGAGACCCTATGACTTCTTCTGGATGGCTTTCAAATTTTAGTCTCAACATTAATTCAATGTTGCTTCAATTCCTGTTTCTCAAAACGTTGGCATTTGCCTGGTAATTAAGCTTATCTGGGCTTGCAGGCTTGGCAAACTCAGGGGAACTTTTGGCACTTTCCTGGTTCTAATTGTCACTGTTGTGAAGAAAGACAGCATTAGCTTAATAAGGAGAACTATGAGTTGCAAAAGCAGAGTTAGATCTTTTCCTTTGGTTGGCGAACCATCACATGTGTGCCAGAAAAGAATATAATAAAAGGTTTGAGGTTGCCAGTGGAGAGGTGGTAGACATAAATCCAAAGGGCCTAGTGAATTGCATGTTTAGCCTTGAAATAACATTTCTATAGAGCATTGCAGAGAGAATGGGAGAATATCAGTCAGCTAGATTGTATAGTATGAGAACACCATCACATAGCTGACTTTTAAAAATAACCCTGCAACCCAAAAAGGCACACATATACTCACAAACATTGCCATGTAGTCAGAAGTTGGAGAACAGCTGTTGTTACAATACAAGAGTATGCAAATGGGAGAATGGCAGTTTTAATTGCTAAGAACCCTAAGGGCAAGCTATACTCAGCAATATGAATTAGGTGCTATGGGACAAAGAGAATAACTTCTGCATGGGTAGGCCATCTGCAGTACAGTGATCTTGCCAAGAAACATGCAAATCCAAAATTGACATTGCAAAAAAGATACTAGGACCTTGGCATCTCCATTGTTTTCTAAACCATCTTGGGTAAGACAGCTTCCAGGCCAGTCTGGTGGCCAAAACAAGCAAAGTAAGTGGATTTCAATCATTCAGTGCTAAGTTCCTAAGTGTGCTCTTGAACTGCGCTACTTACAACTGACTTTACAGAAGGGAAGGAGATAGACACATTCTGGATGGGAGCAGTGCTACTTCGAACTCTCTGCCTTCCAAGGTGCTTATATGCCAAGGAATATGTATTAGTTTTTCTAATTGCTGACACAATAAAGTGTCATAAACTTAGAGGCTTAAAACAACACACACTTTTTATCTTACAGTTCTAGAGTTCAGAAATCCAAAATGGGGTTTAAGGGCTAAATTTATTTTGTAAACATAATTGCGTTCCCTTCAGAGGCATTATGGGAATGCATTTTCTTGCCTTTTCTGGCTGCTAAAGGTCACCTACGTTTCTTGCCTCAAGGCCTCTTCCTCCATCTTCAAAATGCATTACTCCATCTGTCCTTCCATGTGACTCTCCTGCCTTTCTTTTTCAACATTTCTCCTTACTACATTGGGTCCACCTAGATCATCCAGAATAAACTCATCTCAAAATCCTTAAGTTAATCACATATGCAAGGTTACTTTTGCTATGTAAAGCAATATATTCATAGATCCAGAGATTAGGAGGTAAACATCTCTGAGGGCTGTGAAAAAAGGGAAGACAATTATTCTATATGTCACAAGCTATTTGTTTACAGTCATATGTATGTACATCTCTACAGAGAAGGGAGAAATTCAGTTTCAAGAACGTCAGAAAATATAGAAAGGAAAGAAGAGACAATCAGAAAGATTGAAAAGGACTCAACACACTTGTAACAATGATGTGCATATATAAACACCATTTAGATATGAAAAGAATGTTACCCAACTATTGTAAATGGCATACATATTTTAAATTCTCCTTTATTTGTAGGATCAGATAGAGTGACAACTGCAACTTTTCAGTGAATCTTCTGTATTAGCAGGACCAATCTACATTTATACACTGAACCTGGCTCACCAGCTGAAATGAGGCTTTGGTGCATACCCTCGAACTTGTGAGCTCCCTTGTAGTCATTTATAATATTAGGTCACATCTGCATAAAAAGTGAATATTAG
Source organism: Pongo pygmaeus (assembly GCF_028885625.2). Taxonomy (NCBI): domain Eukaryota; kingdom Metazoa; phylum Chordata; class Mammalia; order Primates; family Hominidae; genus Pongo; species Pongo pygmaeus. The sequence goes on along the minus strand of NC_072373.2, from coordinate 156,717,671 downwards.
GTTAAATATTTAAGAATATATTCAATTCCACTCAGTAAGTATTCAGAAAAGGAGCAATGTAGGGTCATGCTCCAGGACAAAGCTGCAAGGAACTGACAAAGAGAATGTCCTTTCTTTCCTTACTAAGTTCAACTCCCACCATGCACCTTTCTTAGTTCCCTGAACAAATTATATTTCATTCACATTTCTCTGCCTTTGCCTTGAGCCATTCTCTCACCCATAATGTATCTCCCCTCTTTTCTCTGTCTATTACATTCTACGTCGTATTTCAATTCTCAGCTCAAAGGCACTCTCTAGGAAATTTACTTCCATCTTCTCCAAGTGACATTAATCATTCATATAGTGGAACTACCGTGGAACTCATATAGTGCTTTAAGTGGTACCACATTTTAGTCAACTCCATGCCCTATACAGAAGTTCAAGTACTTTTCACATCTCTAATCAATAAATGTGAGTTATATTGAATTGGATTGTTTCATAAAAATAGCTACCTTGAAATAATTTGTGCCATTTAATTAAAAGAGTTTCCCACAGAAGATAAAAGGGAAAAAAACAAATTTCTCTAGCATCAGAACAGTGACTCTTAAATATTCATGTGTTTAAAAAGCAGCTGGATGGTTTGTAAAAGCAGATTCCAGATTTCCATTATCACAGAATGAAAATCAGTGGGACTGAGGTGGATCCCAAGGATTTTCATTTTAATAAGAATCCAGAGATACACTCATCTGAGGAGTCCTGGATTACACTTTGCCATACATTACCTCAAAAAAAAAATGGTAATTCCAATGGACAGATGTACTTGCAGAGAATTATCTCCTCTGTAAGTGTAAGTAAGACCCTCTTTTAGTGAATACTTGATCAATGGAGTCCTCCATAGTGATAGGGTAGGGATAATAGATATGTTGACAAAAAATGCAGTCTTTAAATCCCTAATGCCATCTGGAAAGTAGCATCTGCTGATGAACTTGGGATTTCCTGTCTTGTACCATATGCCATAAAGGCCAGCACAGGGTCTTAACTATATTTCTTTACACAGAACTCTTTGAGAAAACTCCTGAACTGTATACATTTTGAAGAAGACATAGAAAAAAATGGAAGTGAAAAGGAACATCTAGTATGTCCTGTGTTCTACCTAACTTGTATCTAATTACAAATATGATACTTGCACACTGCATGTATCTCCTGTCCTCAGACCAGCAATTTTTTATTGTATTTGACTATTTCTCAGTACCTGAAACTTTAATGAGAATATACTTGTGAGATGGAAGGAAAACATAAGTTTATAAAATAAATTTACAGATGATGTTCTAATTTCAGAGAATTTTATATGTGATAAAGATCCTACTCATATGTTTTGTAGCATTTAGGCTTACTAATATGTTAAATTACACACACACACACACACGCCACATCATTAGTTAATCTTATCTTCAAATTAGACTTTGGCTTATTAGTTAGAGCATGCCTTTCATGGCTCTCTCATTTCTTCCACTCCATAAGGTGTCTCCTTCCATAATTGTCTCACAATTCAATATACCTAGAATTAATATCTAGATTTGATTTTGTTACAGGTATGCTACTTACCACTTCTCTCTACCCACATGCACATTTTATTGGCGAAACAGTATACCCTAATTTAAACCAAAAAATTAACTGATTTACTGCCAAGGAAATATTTAAAATATATTACCAAAAGCAATCATAGTGTTCTTGTCCTGTCTTAGCAAACAGTTTTTTTCAGTAGTATTATTCCCTGTGAGTACTATAACTTTTCTTATATTTTCTCTATGCCACTTGGCAGAAATATGAAAGTAATTATTTCCTCATTCAAACCTACTCTTTCAAAACAATCATTTAGGAAACTAAAAAATAACATAAATGTTCAAAACTCTATAGGCGTGTATCAACTTATTCTGTAGTTTAGAATATGCCTGATCTGAGGTAGTTCCCACACCCATGTCTTAATATTGCTGTGCATATACAGAAGTAAAACACTTAATTAGAATTTTTATGAGTATATATGTCTATGGAGAAGAGAGAACAGGATAGGGATACAAAATATAAAAAGGATTTGTTAACTGACCTTAAAAGCTTTTTACTGTAAGAGGATAAAACTACCATGTATATCACAAAGGCAACACAAAGAAGTGCATGTTATGTGTCATTATAATATTCCATGCCCTTTGGAAGAACAGAAGTGAATGGGAAAAGAAAAGGTATGGTAAAATCAAGAAAGACTTCTGGAAAGAAGCAGCAGCATTAGAAATTAAGAACATTGTCTGTAAAGTCTTTCACCAGTGAGGAGTGGGGTTGTGAGGGAGAATATTTGACATATCATTAAGAACATGAAAAAACTAGAAAGCAGGAGGGTACAGAGTGACTTTGAGGAAAACCATAGAATCCATGCTGATGTGTGAAAGGAAATCATTTTTTAGATTGATTCAGAAATGGGGTAAATGAAAAATAGTTATGAACCTCAAATTTTAAGCGACAGAACTAAGAATATATTCTAAAGTCATTGTAGACCAATGAAAAGTTTCTGAATAGGAAGTGGTGATATAGTTTTGAGAGAATTTTGAACTAGTAAGGAAAAATAGGCCAAGAGATAATTGAGGGACTTCCTCTTCTGGTCAAGATGGAGTAATCGGGTTTGACATCCCACCTGAAGCAATTAAAACATTCAGACAAAATCTATGAAAAAATAACACCAAAGACATTGAAAATTAAACAACAAATATCAATGGTCCATGAGAGGTTGTAAACAAAAGATGTAGACACTATGATTGCTGCAGCTTGTTACCTAGACAAAATTTCTAGGTAGCCCTCGGTTGAGGGCATGAATCTGAGTCCAGAGAAACCAAGGTGAAAAGAGTTTACTGAGCAGAGTATGGGCAAGGACAAAGATGCATAGAGAAAGAACTCCTGAGATCTGCACAGAATTCCTCCAAGTATTTATTTGAATACTGATTATCTTATGCATATGAGGATATCGTCTGAGCCCAGAGGGAAAAAAATGACTTAAAAGGAATACAAGGGACAGTGACTGAAGATCACTTAGCCAGGTAAATCTCCTGTTCCTAACAGTAAGAGTAGAAAACCTCATAATAAAATAGAGTGCTAACAGAGAGATATTCTCAGTAGCTAAGTAACATTAACCCTAGACTAAAAAGTGCTGTACACCTACTGACATGTAGCGGGCAGGATCCTAAAATGGTCCCCAAGATTCTTGCCCCATGTTATACACACTCTATATAATCTTGTCCCATTGAGTATGGGTATAATCTGTGGATACAATGGAATTTTATATTCAAATATAGGAGATATGTTCTATAGCAAAGGCGGAAGGATTGTGGAGGTGTAATTAAAATTTCGAGTTAGTTAGTTTTTAAATTAATGAAAAGAAAGATTATTTGGATTGGGCTTGATTTAATCAAGTGAAAGCCCTCAAAGGGGGGCCTGGGCCTTTTTGGAAGAGAGTGACTTTACTGCTATTTTTTTGAAAAGGTAAGCTGCTGTGCTGTGAGACGGACACATGTCAAGGAATTGAAGAGGCCTCTAAGAGTTAAAAGTGGAACCTGATTGACAGCCAGTCAGATTGAGACTGCAGTCCTACAACTTCAAGGAACTTAATTCTGCCAACAAGCATATGTGCATGTAAGAAGATCACGAGCTCCAGAAAATAATGCAGCCCATCCAAGAATGCAGTCTATCCAAGACTGAGACCCTGAAAAGAAGACCTACCTAAGTGCTGTGTCACCTAATCCACAGAAACTATAAGATAATAAATATTTGTTAAGTCACTATCATTGTGATAATTTGCTCTGCAGCAATAGAAAACTCCTACACTAACAAAACCTAAAATTAAGACCCAGAAGAATTAAACAGTTCCTAAGTACCTTTGCTATGTCTAAGAATAAAGTTCAAAGATACTTATAAGCATACAAGTCCCAAAATCCAACAAGATGAAGTTTACAACGTCTGACAACCAATGAAAATTACCAGTGATGCACAAAACAAGAAAATGCAAAACCATGGTTAAAAAAAACAGAGAGACACTGACACAGAAATAACACAAATCATAGAATTAATAGACAAATACATTAAAGCAGTTACTAAGGCTGTATTTCTTGTATTAGGAAAACTGGAAGAAGTAACATGGAAAATAGAGATTTAAACCTAAATTCCAGAGGTAAGAAAAATAATGTGTGACTTGAAAAATACCCTACAAAAAATTGAAGCTACACTAAACATTGCTGGTGACCTACAGGACAATTTCAAAGAGCCAAATATATGAGTTATTAAAATTCCAAAAGAGAGATATCCAAAATAATAAAAATTGAAAAAATAATTGCCAACAGTATTTTTAAAATTTGATGAAAACTATAAACCCATAGATCTAAGAAATTAAATGAATCTCAACTAGAAGAATTTTTTTTTAAAAAACAACACCAAAACACATTATTGTAAAACTGCTTAATATCAGCAGTTAAATTGGGAAAACAAACAAAACAATCCACAAAGATAGAGAAGAAAAAGTTACATTATATATGGGAAAACAAAGATAAGAATGACAGAAGCAGATTTCTTGTGAGAAACAAGTTAGAAGACAGCAGAGCAACATTTTTAAAGTGCTGAAAGGAAAAAGTAAACTAGCATTCCTATGCATTTAAGCTCTCTTTCTAAAAACAAAAATGTAATAAAAGCTTTTTTACACAAACAAAAGCTTGAAATAATTATTAGCAAACTTGCACTACAATAAATGTTGAAGGAAGTCCTTATGTGTAAAGGAAAATAACAAACAGAAACTTATTTCTACACAAAGGTATAAAGAGTGTCAGAAATGGTAATGACATAATTAAAATGGCATAAATCTAGAGCATTTTTCTTATTATCTAAATATCTGATGAAGATAATCTTTGAAAGTAAAAACAATAATGTGTTATAGGGATTATAATATGCAGATGTAAAATGTATGATAACAGTAACATAAATTCTAGGAGAGGAAAAATAAAGGATTTTTCATACGGCCTTTATACTATATCATAAGTTGTATATTATCATTTGAAAGTACATTATGATGAGGTACCCGTGAATCTTATAACCCCTAAAATAATAAACATGATAAGACAAGAAGTTATAACTATAACAACAAAATATGAACAAAATAATAGTACAAATTACTCAAATAATCCAAAGGTAGGAAGAAAAATAGATTTAAAAAGGAATACAGATAAATGGGACAAATAGGACACAAATAGCAAGATGACAGACACAACTAAGGACCTATACTAATAATCATTAAGTGTTATGTGAAAAATATCTAAACATCCCAATTAAATGCAGAGTTTTTTTAATTGGCTAAAGAAACACACTGAACTATATGCTGGTTATAATAGTTTTATATACATATATGTATATATGTATAATAAAGCATTATAAGTATTATAATATATAATGTTTAATGATGTATTATGGGAATTATAATATGTAGAAGTAAAATGTATATATACAATATGTATATGTATGTGTGTATATATGTATATATGTGAGTATGTGTGTGTATGACTCATATATATGTTATATATATCAATATCACATAGAATAAAAGTAAAGATGGAAAGAGGTATACTATACAGTAATCAAAAGAAATATATATAGTACAAATATGCTATACAGTAATCAAAAGTAATTATAACACTAACCAAAAGAAACATGGAGTAGTTATATCAACATCAGTGGAAACAGATTTCAAAACAAAATATATTTCCAAATATGATGAAGGTTATTTTATCATGACAAACGGGTCAATTCAGCAAGAGAAAATAAACACTTCTAACTTCTAAATTCTAATTTATCAACCTAACAGGGTTTCAAATGCAAGAAGCAAATAGAGACAGAATTGCAACAAATCAATACAAACTATAGATAGAGAAATAGGCAAATCCAAAATTATAGTCAGAGAGTATAATAACTCCCCTCAAGACTTTATAAAACACAAATAATCAGTAGTGATATAGTAGACATTGGCAACAGTATTAGCCAACTTGATCTAGTTCACATTCACAGAATACTCCAACCAATAATAGGAGAATACAAATATGTTTTCTACTGTACAGTACATTTTAACCAAGATACACCATATTTTCAGCCATATAATATCTCAAAAAAATTAAAATGACTCAGATCATACAAAGTATATTCTCTGACCATAATGGAATTATATTGCTGATATATAATATAAAAATTCTTGGAAAATTCCCAAATACTTGAGAATATAATAACATACTTCTCAATCCATCCATCAAATAAGAAAAAAAGATAATAATGAAAGCATTTTGGGCATAAGGAAAATTAAGGCACAACATATCAATATTTGCAGGATGTGGCTAAAGCAGTATTTAAAGGGAAATTAATAACCCTAAGGTAACTATATTAAAAAATAAGAAAAGACTCAAATCTATTACCTCAGTTCCACCTTGATATACTAGAAAAAGCAGAGCAAATCAAATACAAAATAAGCAGAAAAAAGAAAATTATAAAGTTCAAAATGGGATATCAAAGAAATAGAACACAGGAAAACAATATGAGTTATTCAATCAAACCAAAAACAGGCTGTTTGAGTTTAATAAAAACCAATAACCATCTAAATTGGCTTAAACAAGAAAAAAGATAGAGAAGACACAACTTGCCAATATCAGGAGTGAAGGTATCATCAAAGATTCCACAGATATTTAAATAATAAAGGAATATTATGAACAATTTTATTCCAATAAATTCAGCAATTTAAATATAATGAACAAACTCCTTAGGAAACTTCTGAAGCTCACTCAAGAAGATAGAAATAAACTAGACAGCCTTAAAGCTATTAAAGAAATTGAATATGTAGTTTAAAATACCCCCACAAGGAAAACACTACTGAGAGAGATTTAAAATCTAAATAAATGGAGAAATATCTCATGCTCATGGATTAAAAGAGTCAATATTCTTATGATGTCAGTTCTCCCCGAATTGGTCTATAATTCTTTGAAATCTCTATAAAACACTCAGGAGGCCTTTATTTTAAATATTCACAAACTGTTTCTCATGGAATACACATAGAAAGGCAAAGGACTGAGAAGAGCCAAACAACTTTGCAAAAGTAAAAAAAAGTTATAGAATTTACACTTTCTGTCTTAAAGAACCCTCATAAAGGTGCAGGAATCACCTGCGGTACCAATGTCAACTTACATCAGTGAAACAAGTAAAGATTCAATAAGTACATCCATACACATATATATGTTCAAAGGATTTTCAAAAAAGCTGCAAAGCCCATTCCAGGAGTCAGCAAACCTTTTGTAACAATCCAGGTAGTAAATATATTAGACTTTTCTATCTATATAGTTTTTGCCACAACTACTCAAATCTGCTGTTGCAGCACATGGGTGGCCATAAAAAAATGCCTATACGAATGAGAAGGACTATATTACAATAAAACTTTATTTATAAAAACAGGTGCCAGAACGGATTAGACTGGCAGGAGACAGTTTGTCAACCCCTGAGATAGTCGATAAAGAAGAGACAAGTTTTTCAATTAATAGTACTAGAAAATAATTGTATATCCGTTTGCAAAAAACTAAAATATAATTCATACATCACATTATATGCAAAAAGTATCTCAAAATGGATTATAAACTTAGATGTAAAACTAAAAAGTATAAATTTCTAAAAGAAAACATAAGGAAAAACATTTGTGACCTTGCGTTAAGCAAATATCTCTGACAAGTAAGACACTAAAATTAAATCCATAACACAAAAATACAATTGTACTTCACAAAATTTATGAACTTTTGTCCTTCAAAGAGCCTCTTAAAAGAATGGAAGTCAAACACAGATTAGGAAAAAATGTTTGTGAATCACCTTTATGGCAGAATATTGTATGCAGGATATGTGTAGAATGCTCAAATCTCAACAATACTATTAACCCAATTTAAAAAATAATCAAAGATTTGAGTGTAGACTTCACCAGAGAAATCATGTAGTTGGCAAATAAGTACTGAATGATGCTCAACATGATTCTATATTAGAGAAACGAAAATTAAAACCATAAATAGATAACACTAAACACATATTAACATGTCTAAAAACAAACAAGCAAAAACCATATATACCAACTGTTGGAGAGGTTAAAAAATAATGTAAACTCTCATACACCACTGATAGAAATGTAATGATGACTACTTTGGGATCGGTTGCAATGACTTACGCCTGTAATTCCAGCACTTTGGGAGGTCAAGGCGGGTGGATTGCTTCAGCCCAGGAGTTGAAGACCAGCCTGGGCAACATGGTGAAACCCCATCTCTACAGAAAGTACAAAAATTAGCCAGGCATGGTAGTGCATGCCTGTAGTCCCAGCTACTCGGGAGGCTGAGGCAGGAAAATCACCTGAGTCCAGAAAGTCAAGGCTGCAGTAAGACGATATGGCGCCACTGCAGTCCAGCAGCCTGGGCAGCAGCATGCGAACCATGTCTCAAAACAACAACAACAACAACAAACAAAACACACTGTGTAAAAGTATTTGGGAGAATCTACAGTGACAGAAACCAGGCAGATCATCGACTTCCTGTGAATGCAGAAGGAGGTGAGAAGGATGAGAGGGGGCAATTACGAGGAATCACATAGAAATTTGGAAATGATGATGTTCTTAATTTTGATTACTGTGATGCATTCACTTATGCATAATATACCAAAAGTTAACTGACTGTGCAGTTTAAACAAGTTCAGTCTATTTTATGTCAATTACACTGATAAAGCTATTAATTAAGAAAACATTAAAATTTTCAAAACATGTTTTATATTATACTTTAATTTGGGGTAATACCAAGAGGAATGCCTAAGCAGCTCAATTTTTGATGTTATTTATGTTACGTTCATTTGTAAAATGGGAAACATCTTGCTTTGATCAATTTTGTCTCTAGTCTGCTTGAACGCACAGTGATAATTTTAGGCTTAGGCTGGGAAATGTTACTTTAAACAAATTTTCAAGCCATTCTACTGCCTCTATGGTAAGAAAACATTACACATGTAATAATAATTATATTATTTTTAAGCAGTACTTTGTTAACATTTTCAGACCTAGTGCAACTTTTAGATAGAGCAAGGACTACTGAAACAAATGTGAGTATGTAATTATATATACCTGGACCACTGTTAACAGTGCTTTCATTTTTTTTTTTACCGATGTATTCTACATAATGTAGACATTGATACAGGAGCAAAAAGAACATCATCTAAAACAGACATCGCAAAGAAGGTTTCAAACCTGAAAACATAATTGTTAAAAGGAAATATGTCAAGAATGCATAATATTAAACTGCCAAAATAAAAACAACCACCATTGTAGCAATTTCTTACAAAACTAAGCATGTACTTATCATATGACCCATAAGTTACACTCTTTGACATTTACCCTAGATGACTAAAAGCTTCTATTTAAAGAAACATCTGTACACAAATGTTCACGGCAGCTTAATTGTAGTAGCAGAATACTGGAAACAACCAACACATCCTTCAATGGATGCATGGTTGAACAAAGCCTGGGATACTCACACAACGGAATGCTACACAGCAATATAAAGGAATGCATTGCTGATGCATGCAATAGCTTGAGTGAAGTCAAGAACATTAAGTTTAGTGAAAGAAAGTCAATCTTGCAAGTTTATGCACTGATGATTCCATTTATATAATGTTCTCGAAATGAAAAAACTATAGAGATGAAGAACAAATTACTGGTTGCTAGAAGACAGGGACAGGGGCTGGGGGATGGGTGCAAATACAAAGATATACCTCCGGGAATTGTTCTGTGGAGACGAACAGTTCTACATCTTGATTGCATTGATGGTTCTACAATTTATACATGGAATAAAACTGCACAGAACTGCATACACACATACAAGAGGATGAATGTAAATGCTTTTTTAAAGGTGAAAACTAAATTAGGTCCACTGTTCAGTTAACAGCAATGTACCAAAGTCAATTTCCTAGTTTTGTTGTATTATACCTACATAAGGTATCACCAATGAAAGAAGTTGGGTATACATGAGGCTATGTCTTATTTTTAAAACTTCCTGTGAATCTCTAATCAAATTAAAAAATTCTTTAAATATTGCATGGGATATTTGATTGTAGATCTTCTTGATTTCCATCTTTTATTTTACATTTTTTAAGCATAATGGTTGAAACCACACTATTATAATATGCTTTGCTGATGTTGGTTTTTGATTTATGGAAGGTAGTGCATATTTTTGGTGTGGAGCAATTGACTACTGCTACATCTGTAGAAACTAAATTGTTCCCAGAAATAATGTTCCCAATCCAGTAAATATTACTTAGATTATGTCTACTAAGTGCCAAATTATAATTTAAAATCTAATCACACTGGTTTATTATCTTTCAATACTTAGCTTGAGGATGACTTTCTGTATAAAAACTGTCATCCTCACCAGAATCCCTCCTCAAATGCCACAGGCAATCTATCAGATTGCTGATGTAAAAATGACTATTCCTTCTTTCATGACTCTATGATGCCTTCTATATTCCGCAATCATGGTATGTTATCTAAAGTTATTTGATGGACATCCCTTGCTATCTAGATACCGCATTATTATTTTTTGACTCATTTGCCTATTCCTCAGACTCTTCTTGATTTCTTAATATGAGAATCTTCCATAACTTTGATTCATCTGTGTTCCATTCCTCTTCCCATTAATAAACTGATATTATGTGCCCAATATAAAATACTTGGAGTTATTTTAGATCTCCCTCTCTCTCTAGATCATACATATTTAGACAATCAATGAATCTTTTGTTTCTCTCTCTTAAATATTTTTTACTCTAATATTTACTCAGATGGTTCAGTTTGTCCTCATCCATTGTTACCAGAATTTGATAGTCTGTCTCCAGTCTTGCCCTCTCTTACCCACCATTTACACCATCTTTCTGATTTGTAAAAATAGTCATGTCACTTGTTTTCTCTGCTTGTTTGTTTGTTTTCTGCTTTTTCATCCCCAAGGCTATTTCTTTGGTTCTGAATTTTCACTCAGGTTGTATACCTGTATCACCAACTTAAGGAGAAGCCCCTCATCAGGATGAGAATACAACTGAGGCTTCCTAAATGTCATAAGAGAAATTCAGCTTTTCTACCTGAATGTTTAGAACCTAAAACATATGGATAACTTTAATCAATAGCTCAGAATACCATCACTCTAAGCTATAGTGAAACCATTTGCAACTCAATTGAATGATCCAGCACTAGCTAACAGCTCAGCTGAGAATCTAATAGCTGAGAGAAAGAAGCATGTTCTGTAAACTCTATCCCGGTGTTAAGTTAAATCCCACATGCAATGTACTCGGTGTACATTGGCTTAACTTCTCTGCAGAAATACCATCAGTGAATTACGATGTTATGTTATGGCCGCAGCTTTTCTTTTAATAGGGAAGCAATTTATATTATATTCGTAGAGGGTAAGATATTAATTTATAAAATGTTTGCTTATTATTCAAAATATGATAGCTGAAAAAGGCATGCATTGCTCAACTTGGATAAAGGTCAAAAGGTCAATTCATCTCCAAGTAGAGCCCTGGAGAAACAATGTTATAAGGCAAAATTGTTTTAACCCGAAGCATATTTTAGAATAAAATAATTCTCTACTTTAAGGCAGAAAATTAAAAGTATATTTAGAAATAAACTAAGACTAAATTTGGCATTTATTTTCTCGATATAAAAATCCTGAAATAAAAAGAGTGTAAGTTTGTTGTTTGTTTTCGTAATCTAGGGCTATTTTTGGAAACAATATGAGGAGGAGTATTTCAAAATAATAGTCATTTTGAATTTACTAATAGGAAAGTGCATTATTGTGTAACCTTAATATTACTGCATTGGTCAATTCATCAAATTACATTTCTGTGTTTTGTCAAAAAAGGAAAGGTTATATATGAACTATGAATATTTCAGGTAGTAGGTATTCAAATCATGAGTTTTATTCATTTCTTAATGAGTAAAGGAAACACATCCCAGCTGTAATTGTCTAATCTCCTAAACAGTTAATTGAGTCAGGTGTTTGTGATCCTTTTAAAACAATTTTTAATTGATACTCTTCTACCTAAAGTATGTTTAAGTATCTTGTAAGAATCAGTTCCTTTTTTATTTTATTATTTTTCTTTTGAAGAATAGGTGTTATAAGTTTTAAGAATAATACCACATCTGTAAAATCAATATTTGGCTCTGCTACTGTCATAAACTTAAAACTTTCAAAACTAAAATAATTATCTTAATTGAAAAATAACTCATTTACCCAGCTTCCCTTTTCCTTTAATAGTTTTCTTTTTTTTTTTTAAGAATCTAGGATCACCCCTTTTGTTTTCAGTATCCAAGCAAACACCATCCTTTACTATTGACACCATGAAATGTTTGCTATATATTCCCTCTCAAGTTAACATCCACCACTCTCTCCAGGTTTAATTATTTGTGGATTTCTGCTAAAATCTTCCATCAAATCTCTATGCCTTTAGGGATGTACTTTATTTCAAGTTCATTGTACTGCTGTTGCCATAGTCCCTACCCTAAAATTTTGCTTTAATCATATACTGTTTCCAGGCAAGTCCATTCTAGCTATTGAACTTTTCAACCATTTTCTAACAATAGCTTTACTTTAGCCAGATCAGTTATTGCCAAAATAGGACATTTTCCTTTCAATTTCAGAAATATATGTCTTGGGTAGTTTCTTATGCTATTTTAATTCAATGAGACCTTTTTAGAAAAAAAGATGTTTATGAAACAGCAAGATTCAAGTGTGGGGAGAAGATAATGGAAGAAATGATGAGTGTGTTATAAGGATGTCACTTGCATACTTTATTTAGTAAACAGTTTTATGATCCCATTTCTTTTGGGGACAGAAAATACATTTGATTATTAATATATCTCTCGTAGTAAATGATTGCCTTAAAATGTGAAATTCCATATCCTATTTCCTAATTTTTACTATATTTCCCATACTTTTCCCAACAGCAAGTCTTATTTTATTCTCACATGTCTTTTCCCCAGCCAAATCCATCTATAAGTCTCAGAGGAATTGCTATACCCAATATTTCAGAGTTGAAATTAGCTTTTTCCTGTCAATTTCTATAGAATTCTATTAAAACCTTGATAAAATAATACTTTCTTTATAAAATAAAAACATGATATTTTAATTCCTTCTTCATGTTTATATTTAAAAGTGACATATCTTGAAGATAAAATATGATGGATAAATATTTGTAACTCTTACAGTCTGACATAGTGCTGTGCACATTAAGATTCACTAAATATAAGGTGGATGATTAATGAATAAATTATTGTACTAATACAATAGCCTCTAAGTTTTGATATTTTGTTAGTTTCAGACCTAAGTCTTTATATAATCAAAATACTGTCTATTAGAATGATCTATTGCTCTAATTTATTTTAAATGTACTGCATATGATTTGTTTTAATGGTACATCAGCTACTTGGTAAATATACATTTTCCTGGTAAAGACAAGGGAATGAAACCACAACAAGATTAAAAATGTGTCCAAAATCATAGAGTTATTAGGTTTTGTAGCTGAGATTCCCCAGCAATGGAACTCGTTCCACTGTATTACTTTGCTCTTCTTGTGCAAAATATGTACTCATTACTACCACAGAAATCATTTTAAAACGTAGAGTATAAACAATACTGGGGTGCACATAAAGTTTTTGGATTAAGCAAAGAAATCTCCATTTGAGTAACTATACAAACACTATGTAGTATAAATTTGACATATGTATTCATAAAATACATATGTAAAATGTAAGTGCTGATTTAATTAGTTTCTATACTGCTTTTTTTCAGTAAATTTTTATTCAGTAATCACACCATCCAAATGATACTGTGTGACATGTGCTTCTATTTTTTTACAATTCAAAAATCTGTGCCCAATGCAAAATGGTCTTGCAGCACAAAAGTATGGAAATCCAAATATTTTATATGCATGATGCATGAACAGCCATAGTAATTAAAACAATTGGCAAAGATAATACCAGGGTCAGATAATAGAAGGAAAATGAATCATGACTGACTTCATGACTATTTTATAAAATACATTAAATAATTGAGATGGTTATAGCCATCCATATTATTAAGTTATTTTTATTAATTCATACAATTTTCAACAAACACGATTTGAGTACCTACTACCTGAAATATTCATAGTTCATATATAACCTTTTCTTTTTTGACAAAACACAGCAATGCAATTTGATAAACTGACCAATGCAGTAATATTAAGGTTACACAATAATGCACTTTCCTGTTAGTAAATTCAAAATGACTATTATTTTGAAATACTCCTCCTCATGTTGTTTCCAAAAATAGCCCTAGATTACGAAAACAAACAACAAACTTACACTCTTTTTATTTCAGGATTTTTATATTGAGAAAATAAATGTCAAATTTAGTCTTAGTTTATTTCTAAATATACTTTTAATTTTCTGTCATAGTTCTGAGCAATCCAGATATTTTTACTCATAATCCATTGTAAGGTCTTTCATTCTCCATAATCATGCTCAGAGTGAATACCCTCTCAGTTGTTAGTTGACAGGGAAGGAAAACAGAACCTGGGCATTAACATAGGCCAAACTGAGCTCCAACTCCAGTTCTTCAATTCAATGGCTGTATGACCTTGGGCAAGTTAATTGCTCTCAGCTGGGCTTCAATGTCCTTATCTGTAAAGTATAAATATTTATGTATAGAGCTGTTACTATATATCTGAATAATTTACGGGTATATAAATGTATGAAAATCATAGATGATAAGAGTATTTCATAGAGTTGTTGCAAGGAGTGCATGAAATAAGCATGTAAGGAAGTTAACAGAGTTCCAGGAACAGTAGAATTTAAACAATTGCAGCTCTTACTGTCCCTTATTTTCACTTCCTCCTTATTTGACAACTTATATTTTGCTTCCTGTTTCATGTAATTTCTTCATCAACAGTACACATTATGCTGTACTTGGTAAGAATTTAGACGTTGATATTGCTTTCTATTCTTTTCATCTTTATGCATTAATTATGAACTTTGACTCTTTTAAAATATTTAAAAATAAAGTTGCTAATTTCACAACTACAGTCTCTCAGAAATATATCCAGTATTGGATCATGGTGTGTTATACTGTGTTTTTAAAATATAAGTTACTAATTAAGTACTAGAAGTAGATGAATAAATTTGCCATTTTAAGAAATTAAGATGTTGACATTTTCAATCATTACCGTAAATACAGAATTGGGTTAGATCAATTAGGAAAACAATTTATCACATAAAATAAATTACTTCTCAATGTGACCTATAGAATTTGAGGAAAATATGCCTAAAAGAGTAATAAGAGTCATTTCTATTTTTTCAGACCCATACAATTCTAAAAGTAAACACAAAAAAAATCACAAGTTTTTTTAATAATCAAACAATAATCGTTAAAGATTAAAGACTTAATAAAAGAGAGGACTATTTTACTGAACTTATATGAGTTTTATTATATACATTTAATAAAAGAAAGGAAATTGGTTGTTTTTATTTTCAGACTTTAAATAACATTTTCTCACTTTGATCTAAATGTGTTCCGAGGAATATCTTTTTAAATTCATATTTCAAAGGGATGTTTTCTAGCCATTTGGTGCCAGCATTACAAAAAATCATTACAGCCAGTGCCTTTAGAGAAATGAGTGGCTGCCTTTTCATTCCTTAAGCTGAAAAAAAACCTACAAAAAATTATATGCATTAAAGCTGCATAAATGATAATACGGTAATCCTAGCTCTAATTCTGACATGAGCTGTTAAGAAGAAACCATATGTTATGTTCATAAATGTATTAAATACACACAAATGAGTCTCACTTATGTAAGAAGATTTCTAAATTATAATTTTTAGATTATGAATAGAGTGCTGATCGGAATCTAAAAAATGAAATTCCAGCAATATGCATATTCTGCAATATCTTTAGTATTCCAGTGTGAGTAAGCAACAAACAACCAGTTTGCCATGTGCCCTTTATATCTGAAAGGCCACCTGCCAGCTCATTCCCATTTTCCCCTCAATGGGTTATCAGATGAATATAAATTAGTACAGTTAGCAGATTTTCAATGGGAGCTGCATTTTCTACTCCATTGTAAAATGGGTCAGATGGCAGCACTTACTTCGATACTGTCATTCAGGTCCAAACTCATGAAGTGCAACTTGCAAACCATTGTCCCTCAAATGATTATTGCAGAGAGGCTAGGCAGCATGACAATGATTGAGTGTCAATTAGTTCAGTCCAAAAGCAACCAATCCAAATTGTTAGGAATTTTTAAAATAAAGCATGTGTTCCCAATTCCCTTTAATACCCAATTGGCAGCAAGTCACTGGCAAAATCTGCTGCACAGGGCAAGTTGTTAATGTGTCTTTCTCAAAGGTAACAAACAGATGTGAATAGAGCTGGTCTAAAAGGAAAGCATGCTGTATGCTGTTACATTAGTTAAACTCTTAACAGGACTGGAAAAATATGCAGATAAATAAACAGTTGTGATGGTTATGACAAGTGCTGACTTTAAAATAACATGGAAGAATTAAGATTTATCTCCTGAAATTGCATCAACTGTTAAGAACATTTTTAATTTAAATACTTATAATTATACAAATGTTGCTTTAAATGTCATAAATCCCTGTGTATTTTCTTGTGTCTGTTGTTTTCTTACTCAGGTAAGAACATGGACTTAATTTAAATCTACAAAATCATTTTAACATTTATTTTAAGAGATTTATTTTAAAAGAATATACAAACGATTCTAAATTAAAAGTTCAGAAAATACCAAGCATTTGGCAAGGATATGAAGAAATAGAAACTCTACTGCTATGTTCATGGGACTATAAAGTAGGACAATGTCTTACTGCTGTTGTGTAAAATTAAACACACTGCAAACAGTGCAACCTGGCAATTCCACTCTCGATATACCATAAAACAATGTGTGCATGTAAGCATCAGGACACATGTACAAACTTTTTCATACCAAGTTTGTTAATACAAGTTTAAAATTGAAAGAAAAAATCCCAAAGCTTCACAATAATATAATAAATATATTGTTCTGTATTCATTTAATAGATACATTGATATAATAAAGCAATGAAAATGTTACAATAGCTAATTATACCAACATGGGTATATCTTAAAAATTGACACAAATACATTTAATAATTATATTATATAAACTTAAAATATCCAAAAATATTTCCACCTCCACCTATCATAAGTTAATTGGTATCTAGAGTGGCGTAGATTAGCCCTTATAGTAAACAATAACAAGGTGAACAAATATATGATTATAGTTTTCAGATATTGGACAACAGCCAGCATAGACTGTTATTCTAGAGACTAGAGGAACCCAAGAGGTGAGTCCCGTAGTCACTCAGCTGTGTGCCTGGATGTCAGAAACTCTATGCTTGACTATGGTGTAGAATTCAATTAGAATAGAGGGATGCTGTTGAGACTAGGAGGCAGAGACCAGAGTAAAGGAAAGTTCAAGTTGCTAGAAGAGACAGGGGAGGGCACCAGAGAAGAAAATCCTCACAGGGAAGGTGTCAAAAATGTAAATGGGAGTTGAAAAAGTCTCATTGACCAAACGCTAATCAGGTTCTTCTAGGTGCTATAGGCTGCAACATTGGTGTCTATCTCACCCGGCACGCATCAATCAGTTTTAGCAAGAATCTTACTGAGTCAATTTAGTGAGAATCTTTCACCCTTGGTATCGGATCACCCTGGGAATTCCATCAAATTCCACATCCCCAACCATTCCCCAGACAATATCTAATCACCCTGCACTGCCTTAAGAATCCTGTCAAGTTGGTTTAGCAAGAATATTTCATATCCTTGATGCTTCCTCTTAGTAACTGTCCATCCCCTGAAAACCACGTCATGCTCCTTGGCTACAAATCCTCACATTTCCATGATGGATTTGGAATTGAACCTTGTTCTATACTAACGTCTCTTTTCCTCTTTTGTAATAGTTTTGAATACAATATTTTTACTGTTCCAATTATTTTCCAATTCTGGTTTTCTTTAACAGAAGTTTCCTTCAAGTCCCTGGCTATTATCTGGGTTATGCTTACCAAAAGTCTTACTAGAAGTGGCTGATAAAGCAGCTTCTGTCTGGTTGAGAAAGAAAGAGTGACACTTGAGGTAAGACAGCACTGACAATGTTAGAGGTATAACACAACCACAGTGGAGAGACTTCATTAATACCTTGTTTGCAACACTCCTTCCATCCAGCTGATATACTAGCAATTCCTCAACTTAAGGGTAAGGACCACAACCAGGAGGAAAATCTACCCTAGGCCCACCCTAAGCAAGTCTAAAACCAAACCCAGACAACATCCTAAGAAAAAAAGAAAGCATTTCATGGTTGGACCTAGCTAATTTATGAGAACCATGGAAACACCTTAGACATTCCAAAGATCTTCCCTAACAAAACATAAAACCATAATGAAACACACAACCTTGATATATAAGTGATCAAATGGTGACTGATCTGCCTACAAGAATAAAAATCAATAATCTTTAAAATAAGATAACAGAATTGAATCCTTTACAACGTATCAACAACAGCCATATGCCAAAAAAAAACCCAAAATTACCAGACATAGAAAACTAATAAAACAGAACAGGAAAATATTGCCCAAAGAAGGAAAAAGGTAGTTAATAGCAAAGAATCTCTAGATTTCTCAGAGGCTGGATTTAATAGCCAAGTACTTTAAAGATGCTATTATAAATATTTTCAAATAACAAAAAATAAACTAAAGGAAACATTAATGGGCTAATAGTTCAGGTAACCTCAAAAGATAAATTGAAATTTTAAAAATTAAAATGAATATCCTAAAACTGAAATGTAACATATATTTTTAAATGTATTAAATGTATGAACCAGCAGATTGTGGATAACAAAGAAAAAAGTCAGTGAACATGAAGGCAGATTACTAGTAATAATTCTATCTGAAGAAAAGAGAAAAAAGATTATAGAAAATGAACAGAAAGATTCAGGGACTTGTGGAGGAATATCAAACAATCTAACATACCTATATGGGTCAAAGATGCAAGAAAAGAGATTGGGGATGAGCATATATGAAATGCAAAGTTTTGAAATTTGTTGAAAACTATTGATTAACAAATGGAGAAAGACGAGAGAACCCCAAATAGAAAAGTCTTTTCCCTGACACATAGGCTGGAACTCTAAGCTCAGCTGGTCTCTGACTCCAGAAAAACTCTCAAGAAGGTAATAAGATCAGGGACACCTATGCATTCTCCTGCTGACCTTTGGCCTCTGTAAATTCCTTAAAAAATCTCTTTCCAAGTTATTTGTATGTGATTCAGATGACATCCATCTGGCATGAAAGGATAAGACCCAGAAGGGATCTACTTTGTACAATATTCCCAAATATCACACACAAGAGTTTTGATTTGTGTAGTACAAAGGGTCAAGTAAGTGTAAAGAAAAATGTATAGAGTCTACATGAAGGATAATTACGGATGTTGAGCAATAAAGAGAAACACTAGGTTCCTGCCTGGAATTTCTTACAATTGAGTTGAAAACAGAAGGCATATATACCTTCAATGTCTGTTGTAGAGGCCTCAAAACATGGTTTGAAGGAAAAAATGTATGTAGAAAACAATGAGCAAAAGAGTTAAAGTATCTGAACTATGAATAACTTTATCTCTTGTAAACTTCCTCTTGGGAGACAAACTGGGAAAGCGACAGTAATTTGAGTGAAGTGAAGCAATCAAAAAAGACTATGGCCTGTAGGCTAAATCCAGCCCACTGCCTATTTTTTGTAAATAAAGTTTTATTTACTCATTAGTTGATCCTTTCAAAAAACCCAAAAAACCAGCTCCTGGATTTACATTTGTCTGTGGCAACACTCATCAGTTTACATTTGTCTGTGGCTGCCTTCCTGTTCAGGCTCACTTCTAAACCCCCATGTTAGAAGGTGACTCTTCCTCAGGAACTGTAAAGAGAAAGATATGAATTATAAGGCCAAACTAGCAAGAGGATTTCCTCAGGGCCTATAAAGAAAAAGATCTGATTTATAAGGCCAAGCTAGCAGGAGAATCCCATCAAGGAGATGTAATTTATTGGCCTCCACTGGGCTGGTCCTGGTTCTGGTCTGCAGCTTCCATCCAGAGCCCAGACAAAAGTTCTTTACCCTATGTTTGCCTAGTTAACAGTATTATGGAATTCGCCTTCTCAAAACAGCCTGCAAAGCTGGGTTAAGTGCCTTTGTTATAGTAATTGGCTTATTGTTACCTGCTGTAACAAATAAACCCAAAAATTGTATACAAAAATAAAAATAAAAAACAACCTGACTCATCTGTAGCGGAACTGAGCAGTTGGAACAGAGATCGTATGGACCACAATGCCTACCGTACTTACTATCTGTCTCCTTACAGAAGTTTTCTCAACCCCGTTACAAGTTCTCAAATACTAAAAAGACATAGAATAAGGAAGAAACAGCAGAATGATTTCTATAAATTTCCTTCTATGAAGAAAATGAAAATAAAAATTTCTTAGTTAATGGAAAAAAATAACTGGCAATAGAAAACAATAAGAAATGACTTAAAAAATAGAAGAAAGAAGAAAAGGTGATGGAGAACCTTGAAATTCAGAAAACATTATACCCGATTTTACAAGACTGCAGAATACATTGTCACTTATTCTTTATAAACCTGGTGAAATTTTTTAGTGAAAATGTTTTTCAAGGGGTAGAAAAAATTATTTTACCTATGGTAACATTCATATTTTCAGTTATTCTCATTTTTGATGAAAAACAGAGGAATTTTATATTATTTTTTCATAATCTTTCTTTTTCATTTATAACATAAAATAAATTACTAGTCTACGTGTTCAAAGGCCTAAATGTAATTACAGTGGGTCACATTAAATTCATGCTCTAAATATATTTTGCAGAATTTTACATATTCTAATACTTTGTCATAGTTGTATATGGATTTATCTTCATTGCAAAATATAGTCATATCATATATAAAATCCCATCTATTCTGAAATAGAACATATGTTCTATAAGTTGGTAAAACTGTATTAATTGAGAAAAACCTTGAGGAGAAGAGAAATAAAACAAATTAAGAAAAACTGAAATTTTCCTGAACAACCACAGTATTGCATAGTCTGACAAATCATTTTTCAGTTATTCCATCTTATGCCACATTTATTGTGAAAATGATAAAAAGTAGACTACTTTTACAGGTATTTGGGACACCAAATTCTCGAAGCTTTGAATTTAATACTAAAACAAGTTATTTATATACTTTGTTAGTGGAATTTTAAGTGCTTAAACACATGAATATAGTTCCCACACAGCATTCTTAGTGACAGAAAGAGCTATAATAGACAGTTTCTTAGTTTGTTTCCTGCCAGTGAACTTCGCCTAAAATACTATTTTTTTTTAATACTAGAGTTGAATTTTTTCCTCTAATGCAAAACTGAGAACTTCAAACTAAATATCACTTTCCAGCAGCATTTTTCAGTAGGCTAATCCTTCTGCTACATTCACAGTCTTGCTCAAGACTGGCATGGGGGTCTATAAGTCTGTCTTTGATAAGTCCTGAGAACGGAAATCATATCTCGGAGATTCTGCTGAATGTACAGTCAGTAAGTGACTTACACATCGGTGGCATCTACCCAAAATTTTATACGTGTTTGCTTAGCACTTGCAGACAATGACTGACCAGGGAAAGTGACATGACTGAAAATAAGTATAACATTTTAGTTAAAAGTGTTTGAAATCTGTATCTTTACTAATGCGGTTTTCTCAGTCATTGTAACAAGTTTTGGCATCAGCAAATCAAGTTCATATATATTTATTGAGATCTGAAAAGAAAAAAAAACAACCTTAAATCCTTAAATGCTAGTTGGCAATGTGTTGTGCTGGAGGCAAGAGCCAATATGTTTCTAGATTGTATATTTTAAAGCAGCATGTTATGAAGTATTGAAGATAAGTTCAACATGATCAATGAACACAAGAAGGGCATTAAAAAGCCCAAAGCTGTCTTTCTCTTCTTTTTCCTCTACATACTTTAATGAGCAAAATTTGGTTATGTTAACCTTTCCTTCTGGAATGATCATTCACCTTTTAATGATGTTTGTATTTCTCTAAATTCCCTCTGGTGAATATATGTTTTTCCTCCATATTGACATAACCTTTAATATGGTTTTACTACCGTGTGTATTCTACAATAACTATGCTGTTCTTTGAATAAAATTTCTCCCTAACTCTGGAGCATATTTTTTGGAGCTTATAATGTTCAGTGTGGGCCCATGTGCACTGTTATTAGGTAGTCAATCTACTCTTCCATCTCATTCTGGAATGTAAGTAGAAAAATTAAAGCTAATGAGACTCTGTTACTTTTTGCAGACATCAGTCAGTGAGTTCCCAATATTACAGTGATAGTTACGTGGAAATCTAAGCTAAGCTCCTCTATTCTCTGTCACTGCCCTTTAACACCACCAGCACCAGCACCACCATCCCCTCACCACTAGCACCCTCATCACTTCCACCATCACCTCAAAACCACGACCACTACCATGATCGTAACCACCATCAGCATCACCATCACCATCACCACACTGTCAGCATGTAGACAGCACACAATGTCTCTCAGGATTTGGAAAAAAAAAATAGTCCTCACATCCACAATCAAATAAAGTAGCTTCAGAGCTAATTATCAAACATCCAACAGAACTAAGAAAGGGAAAGTTATTTGCAATTCTTGTGGAAAAGTATATTTATCATGAGGCATTCAGAGAAAAATAATAAAATACCTCAAAAGTAGATGAAGCTGGCTAACAAATTATCTTAAAAAGACAATTTGATTTCATTACATCTCAGTCTTTTCCAAAACATGCAAGTGCAAGCAGGTATTTGATTAAAACTGTTTATACAATTTTTAATTTAAATTTTGATTTGGCTAAATAATTTAGATTAAAATCACTTAAACCATTAAAACCATTTAGGACTTAAACACATTTTGAAATTCAATTCAGCTTGGGGTTCATTTATGTTTATATTAATTAACATTTCATAACATTAATTTAGGGATAGAGTTCAATTATCTGACTAAAAGGAAAAAAGATGACTTCAAAGTGAAAATCAATGTTCCACATTTAAAAGAAAGGTGTTTTTTTTTTAATCACCACAGTTGACAAATAATCACAAAAAGGAAGAAATTATGTCATCCTATTAGCTCTCTGACATAGTATTCTAACTAAAAATTCTGCAGACCTGATAGAATGACATAATAATACATATTTACTGCTTAGTAAAGAACAATTATGTTTGTTCATAAAATTCCAGGAGATTTTAATCAGTTGACTCAGAGCTATATGTAAACATATGTAATCATGGATCTTTATGAAAATAAAAAAATATCTTCCAGTTTAGTAAAATATGAAAAATAAGGATCCTTGGGCAAATAGGGGGTATTTTCTGGCATTTTAGGTATAGTTTCAAAATTCCCAAAGATAATTTAAAAATCTCCAGGGATCATTGTCATACAGCTTGAATCTAATAAAAACTCTCATGTAGAAATAATGTATGTGTGTGTGTGTGTGTGTGTGTGTGTGTGTGTGTGTGTGTGTGTCTTAACATGTTACCTAGCAATTTCATACCCAGTATTTACCCAAGAGGAAAAAAAATAAATATCCACACAAACATCTAAACAAAATGTTTATAAGCTGTTTTATTTACTACTGCCCCAAACTGGAATCAATCCACATGTTCTTTAGCTGGTAAATGTATAAGCAAACTGTACTACATCCATATAATGTGATATTACTCAGCAATCAAAAGGATCAACATGTTGATATAAATGACATGACTAAGTCTCAAAAACATTATGCTAAGTGAATAAAACATAAATAAAAGGCTGCGTATTATATAATTCCATTTATATTATGTGTTAAGGCAAATACA
Organism: Pongo pygmaeus; assembly: GCF_028885625.2. Lineage (NCBI taxonomy): Eukaryota > Metazoa > Chordata > Mammalia > Primates > Hominidae > Pongo > Pongo pygmaeus. The sequence continues at coordinate 156,693,631 of NC_072373.2, read as the reverse complement.
TAGGGTTGCTTTAAGATCTAATTTTTTAAAATTATTTATATTGTGTATATTTATGTGACATAATGCTATGGGATACATATAGACAGTAAAATTGTTACCATAGTAAAGTAAATTAACATATCCATCATCTCACATAGTTACCATTTTTTTTGTGGCAAGAAAAGGTAAAATCTATTTGCTTAGCAAAAATATCAAATACAATTAATTTTTATTAACTATAGCACTCATACTGTACACTAGATCTCTATCCTTGTTTATTCTACATATCTGTCACTTTGTATTATTTGACCTACATTTACCTGTCCATTTCCTCCCCATCCCCACAAACACTGTTTCATTCTCTGTATATTTGATTTTTTTCTTTTTCTTTTTTTTAATATTTCACATATAAATGAGATCATTGAAGATTTTTCTTTCTGTGTCTGGTTTATTTCACTTAGCATAATGCCCTCCAGGTTCATCCATGTGTGGCAAATGGCAGGACCTTCTTTTCTTAAGGCTGAACAAAATTTCATTGTGTGTGCATATATGTACATAGATTTCTGTATCCATTCATCCATCGACAGATACATGGGTTGTTTTCATTGACTATTTTGAATACAACTGCAATGTAAAAAAGTGTAGACATTTTTACAGAGTGGTGATATCATTTCCTTTGGAAATATACCCAGGAGAGGAATGGCTTGGTTATATATATGATCATTCTATTTTAATTTTCTTAGAAAACTTCATACTGTTTTTCAAAATGGCTACACCAAAGTACATTCACATAGTGTATAAAAAAATTCCCTTTTTTCCACACACTCAGTAATACTTATTATTGCTTGTCTTTTTGATAACAGTCATCCTGATTTTGCGATTGTTTTCCATTTTATAAGAAACAAATTTCAACATTTTTAAGTAAACATTGGTAAAAGTCAGTAATGAATGACCTCTATAAAATAAGCTATAACACACAGAACTACATATAAATGATACGAAGTGCTGGGAAGGGAAGAGCGTAGTCCCTTTAAATGATATGGAAGGGAAGAAGGGAAGTGCTGGGTAGAGGAAAGGTGTGGTCCCTGGCTAGGGCTCCATCCTCATGGACTTAGGTGAGGACAGGTACTCCTGTCTTCATGCCCAATTGTTCCGCTTCCCAACACCACCCTGGCCTACCAGGACCCCATCCTGTGCCTGTAGAAACCCTCGAGAGCCTAGCAGGGAGACACATAAGCAGCTGGACGTTGAGAGGAGCACATCAGTGGAGGAACACACAGGCAGCTGGACATTGAGAGGAAGGCACAGACAGGCACAGGCACTTCGGCAGGCCACTGACCAGCAGAATGACACAGAGTTTTGCTGTGGCGATCGGAAGAGCGCTGGGGCCGCCATCTCCCTTCCAACTCCCCCATCTACTAAGAGCTACTTCTACTCAACAAAATCTTGCATTCATTCTCCAGGCCCACGGCAAGAACCACTGGATACAGAAAGCCCTCTCTCCTTGCAATAAGGCAGCAGTCTAATTGAGCCGGTTAACTCGAGCTTATCGATGGCAAAACTAAAAGAGCACCCTGTAACACATGGCCACTGGGGATTCAGGAGCTGTAAACATTCATCCTTAGACACTGCCATGGGGTCGGAGCCCACAACCTGCCCGTCTGTATGCTCCCCTAGAGATGTGAGCAGCGAGGCACTGAAGAAGCGAGCACTTCCCCTGTTGCACGCCTTGCAAGGGGGCAAGAGAACCTTTCCCATTTCGAAAACACATAGAACTAATGACTATACCACAACCAAATCAAGCTGAATGACAAGACGTTATATGTAATAAATAAGAGATTTTTTGCATATGTATATGTAGTTATTTTCACACAAAATAAATGTGCCAAATGCCAAAGGATTATTGCTATGGACTGAATTGTTTTCCCTTCAGAATTCATGTTGAAGACATAATCCCGTGTGTGGCTGTATTTGAAGATAGGACATTTAGAGGGTAATTAAAATTAAATGAGGTCATAAAGGTGGGGTACTAATCTGATGGAATTGGCGGCCTTATAAGAAGAGGGGCTGATTCTTTCTCTCTCTTTCTCTCTCCCTCCCTCCCCACAGGCACACGCCAGGGACTAAAGAAAGATGATGGTAACAAACTGGAAGAAGGTGGTGGCTATCTGCAAGCCAGGAAGAAAGGCCATACCAGAAACCAATTCTGAGTTGGCTGGCATCCTGACATTGGATTTACAGCCTCCAGAATGTTAAAAATAAATTTCTGTTGCTTAAACTACTCAGTCTATGGTATTTTGTGATAGCAGTCCCAGCTGACTCAGACAATTACCAAATGAGTTTCTAATTATGAAACACTTTTTCAAAAAACAAGCATAAAACATCAAACATATCTCATTATCAGTGAGTATAAATTGAAATGAGAGGATATATCAATGTGCCATGCTGAGAAGATAAAGATCATGTTATCTCTGAATTTTTTTGTATTCTCCAAAGGTCAAAACTACTGCCTCATAAAAATTGTAATGTCACAAAGCTTATAAGTTGTGTATTTTTTATTTAAATTTTGCACATATATTATTGGAAATCTTAAATTACTGAAACATGAAATGCTGGAATCAGGTCATGTTATTTATGGTATTGACATTAGCCTAGACTTTTTTAAAAAAACCTAATCAGTTGTCAATGGTTACAATGATTATAAAATTACTTGTGAAACTAGTTTGTGTATATACCCATAATTGAAAGAGAATTACATTCACCTCTCTTTATTCACTAAAGAGATGATATGAATATCTTCTAAATATTCATATTTTATTTAGCTTTTAGTCCTTCTTTGAAATGTGTTAGTCAAGGGGGCCTTCCTGAAATGTAGATGTGTATAATATCATAAGACTTTAGTTATAATATTTGTTTCTAGAAAAGTCACTGAAAAATTCTTACTTAATGGTCTTATAGCTGAAATGTCTAAGGAAATACTTGCTTCAACAGTAATAGTAAGCAGCTACTATTTCCTGAGGACATGTTATGTGCCAGACTTACTGCATAAAATATCCTTTCATTCTCATAACATTTCTACAAAGCATACCCTACTACTTTCATTTCACCAATAAAATTAATAGCTAACATTTATTAGTTATTTACCAGGTGCTAAACTCTGTATTTCACATGGATTAACTCCATTAGTGCCTATAGCAACAAGGAGTCCCTCAGAGAGCAGTTGGGAACTGTTGCCAGTTATGAGGAAGTAGATACTATTTCCACTTTATGGAGAGGGAAGCTGAAACACAGAAGTATTAGGTGACTTGTCCAATATCACACAGCCAGTGTGGGTTAAATTGTCCTGTCTCCTTCCATGGTTGCAGACTTAATGACTGCTTAGAACATTCTGCCTGATGCCCTAAGCAGGAAGAAAATTCCTTGATGTCACCCAAAGTAACAACTTATCCAATTTTGACTCCAAAATTGAAATATTTCCACTCTATACCATACCATCACATGAAATATATGCATTCACTACAACACATTGTTATTAAAATATTTAGGGATCAAGCCTAACATAGCAATATATTTAATAATTTTGTTTTTAATCCTAGAAATTTCGAATCATATTACAAAATATATATGTACACTTATCCATTGCATTTAATTCTTATCCTGAAATCTGTATACAAAATTTTAAGTATCGTTGGTAAACATTCACATAAGATTTTGATAGATTTGTTGACAAATGAATGCTATACAATACTATGTTATCTTGGTACATAACAATCATAATTCTATGAATACAGGGATCCTAAATAGCTAGATTCCTTAGATATCTCCTATAGATGTGATAGCATTGGCTTGATACATGAGCTGTCTAAATTCTCAATTGTGCTACATTCAATTGGCCTCTTGTCTTGTCAAAGAACTATGTTATTGCATGCTATTTTTCTAGGGTAATCAGACACTCTGCATGGTGTAGTAATAGAGTAATTGAGTTTTGGATACCTTGTGTTTAATGTATAGACTTTTTATATTGCTTACTCTTCCTCCCTCAATAGTCTTTTGAAACATCATAGGAGAACATTTGCCTGTCTTTTTCATAGTTAATATTTCTGTCTTTTCACATAATTGAGTATTGACATATGTCCATAATTGCCATTACTATACAACTTCTTTTAAAATGGTAGAAAATATTAACTTTCAAATAAGAGGTAGTTTAGACATATATTTAGAACTCATGAAACATACTTTTTCAGAAAACTCAAAAAATTATAAGAACAGAAGGAACTGAAAGCACATGGATTCTAACCATCCAACTTATACTTGTATCCTCTGATCAGTAACCCCACTGAATGACTATCTAGTCTTCATTTTAATGTCTCAATAATGAAGAACTCTAAAGACAAATCTTTCTATCTTTACACCTCTCTGGCTATTTAAAATTTGTCATGACACTGAACCCACTTGCCTTAATTCTACCCTTTAAAACCATATACATTTAATATAAAATTATGATGACTATAAACATAACATTTTTTTCTCTAATCATCTCTGGGCTCATCTCTCAATAGCTTGGAAGAGTGCATCTTTTGCCCAATGAAAAATAATTTTCTTTATTAATACCCAGAAATTTTACAAACTTTCCCATCGTTCCGCAATAAGATTCAACTGATCAAGAGACTTGAAGTCATTTACAACAAAAAATTTTAACTTTTTATTCTTAACTTCTTGTTTGAAAATAGAAAAAAAAAAAACTAAAGGTGGTTTAAATACAAAGGTAAGGCACTGGCTTGTGTAACAGCATAGGCCAGCTACTGTTTGATTTGGAAGCCCAAACAACATCATCCGGACCTATTTCTCATCTGAGGTTTCACAATCCATTATGTGTGCCTTATTCTCAGGATCTATGTGGGGTCCTCATCAACCAGTAAGAGGTATTTTCTTCTTTTTTTTATGTTTTTTTTTTGGGCCATGTTCATGTATATCAAAAGAGAAAACATCTCTTTTGAGATTGTTCTGGTAAGATTGATTTGGGACAGCTCATGTTCAGTCAGTAGAGGCTAGAGGAACCTGATGCTGGGTATTCTGATTCTGTAATGCTCAGAATACAGCCTGGAACATTTTATGAACTCAATAGGTGTTCACTGTTCTTATTATTAACCAACTACAGTTTCTATGCTACCTCTGGAGCTAGAAGACATTTGAATTAAGCTAATGGAGTACCATAGTAGGTATGGGTACTGTTGCCCGAGAAAAGGGTCAGAGATATTGCCCAATTTCAGTTTCAAACATCCACATCCACCACACCAACCCCTGCCTGCACTGAGTGTTCATTTTCTCTCACCAGCATTGTTCTACTGTGTCCAATATTAAGATATTTTTTATAAGTAGAAAAGGAGACACCATTTTTTCTCATTTTTTCATAAAATTAATGATATCTCTATTTTATCTATTGAGATTCTAAGAGGTTCATTTATATTTTCAACCTTTGTCTTCCTCTCTGCTTCAATTTTGATGATTGCTATTGATGTGTCTTCAGATTTAATGAATCTTAGAGTCTAATCTACTGTTAAGTTCACATAGTGAGAACTTTTGACTTTCAAGACATTGTATTTTTTACTTCTAGAAATTCCATTTGTCTGTTATTAGAGTATCAATTTATCTCTAAAATTCCCAGCCTCTTAATCCATTAGATCCTTATTTTCCTAAATTTGCTTTAAGATCTGTATAACTATTTTGAAGTACTTTTATGATTATTCCTAACTGGTAACTTGTGATTTTTCTTCTGTTGACTATGCTCTCTGTTAGTCATGGGTGATATTTTCTTGCTTCCCTGAATTTCTAATGCTTTGTAATATAATCTAGATGTTAAGTAAAAAGGACTATGGAGACTGAAGTAATATTTTTTATTCTTATAAAAGTTAAGCCCAATGCTCTCCCTGGCTTATGGATTTTTTTAATTGGTTGTGTACCTAGCAACCTTGATAATCTTTCTTATTGGTTCTAAAAATGTCTGCAGTTACTTTGGAGGAAGTCGTCAACATAGAAAGTTATATAATCAACAATTATTGATCTATTGCTTATGTATTTTACTCCTTTTTATTTTCCTAATTCCTACTATATTGTCATTAACTATAATAAGATTTTTATTTTTAAAATGAAGAGCAATGACCAGCAAACATTTTGTATTTTTAAAATAATTTTAATTTATTTAACTCTTACTTTAGGTTCAGGGGCATATGTGCAGGTTTCCTACAGGTAAATTGAGTGTCATGGAGATGGGTGTATAGATTATTTTGTCACCCAGGTAATGTGTTATCATCCTCCTCCTTCCAACCTCCACTATTAGTAGGCCTCAGTGTCTGTTGTTCTATTCTTTGTTTACATGTGTACTCAATATTTAGCTCCAAGTTATAAGTGTAAACTTGCCATATTTGGTTTTCTGTTCCTACATTACCTTGCTTAGGATAATGGCCTCCTGCTCCATCCATGTTGCTGCAAAGGACATGATATTGTTATTTTTTATGGCTGTGTAGTATAGCATCATACATATGTATCTTTTTCTTTTTGTCCAGCCTACTGTTGACAGGTGCATTTAGGTTGAATCTGTAACTTTTTTATTATAAAGAGTGCTGTGATCAACATATGTGTGCAAGTGTCTTTATGGCAGAAAGATTTATATTCCTTTGGGTATACACCCAACACCGGGATTGCTAGGTTGAATGGTTATCTGGTTTAAGTTCTTTGAGGAATCACCACACTGCTTTTCACAATAGCTGAGCAAATTTACATTCCCACCATCAGTGTATAAGCATTCCCTTTTCTCTGCAACCTCACCATCATCTGTTCTTTTTTGACTTTTTAATAATATCCATTCTGACAGTATGAAGTTGTATTTCATTGTGGTTTTATTTGCATTTCTCTAACGATTAGGGATGTTGAACATTTTTCATATGCTTACTGGCCATGTGTATGTCTTCTTTAAAAAAGTGTCTGTTCATATACTTTGCCCACTTTTTAATGGGGTTGTTTGTTTTATACTTGTGCATTTGTTTAAGTTCCTTATAGATTCTGGATATGAGACTTTTGTTGAATGCCTAGTTTCCAAATATTTTCTTCCATTCTGTAGGTTGTATACACTATGTTGATATTTTCTTTTGCTATGCAGAAGTTCTGTATTACAATTAGGTCCCATTTGTCAATTTTTGTTTTTTCACAATTGCTTTTGGTATCTACATCAAAAAATCTTTCCCAGGGTGTCAGTCTGAAATGGTATTTCCTAGATTATCTTCTAGGGTTTTACATTTATGTATTTAAAACCATCTTGAGTTGATTTTTGTATACACTACAAGGAAGCAGAACAGTTTCAATCTTCTGTTACAGCTAGCCAATAATTCCAGCACAATATACTGAATAGGGAGTCCTTTCCTCATTGCTTGTTTTTGTAGACTCTGTCAAAGATTAATGGTTATAGGTGTGTGGAATTATTTCTGGGATCTCTAGTCTGTTCCATTGGTCTATGTATCTGTTTTTGTACCAGTATTACACTGTATTTTGGCTACAGTAGTCTTGCAGTATATTTTGAAGTTAAGTAAAGTGATACCTGCAGGTTTGTTATTTTTGCTTAGGATTGTCTTGGGTATATGGGCTCTTTCTTGGTTCCATGTGAATATTAAAATAGTTTCTCCTAATTCTGTGATGAAAATCTTTGGTAGTTTCATAGGAATAGTATTATATCTATAAATTGCTATGGACAATATGGCCATTTTAACAAGATGGATTCTTTCTATCCATGAGTTTGAAATGTTTTTCCATTTGTTTTTGTCATCTCTGATTCCTTCAGCAGATATTTTGAAATTCTCACTGTACAAATCTTTTACCTCCATGGTTAGGTGACATTCCTACGTATTTTAGGTTTTTTTTGTGGCTATTGCGAATGGCATTGTGTTCTTGATTTGGCTTTCAGCTTGGATGTTGTTGGTGTATAGAAATGCTACTGATTTTTGTACACTGATGTTGTATCCTGAAACATTACTGTAGTGTTTTGTCAGTGCCAGGAACATTTTTGTAGACTCTTCAGGGTTTCCTAGGTACAGAACCATAACATCAGAAAAGAGAGATAGTTTGACTTCCTCTCTTCCTATTTGGATGTCTTTTATTTTTTGCTCTTGCCTGGTTGCTCTGGCTAACACTTCCAATGGTATGTTGAATAGGAGTGGTGAGAGAGGGCATCCTTATCTTGTTCTGGTTTTCAAGGATAATATTTCCAGTTTTTACCTCCTTAGTATGATGTTGGCTATGGGTTTGTCATAGATGGTTCTTATTATTTTGAGGTATGTGCCTTTGATGCCTATCATGTTGAGGGTTTTTAACACGAAAGGATGTTGAATTTTATTGAAAGCCTTTTCTGCATCTACTGAAATAATCATGTGATTTTTGTTTTTAGTTCTGTTTATCTGGTGAATCATATTATTGATTTGTGTATGTTGAATCAACTTTGCATCCCAGAGATAAAGCCTACTTGATTATGATGGATTAGCTTTTTGATGCATTGCTGAAATCACTTCACTAGTATTTTGTTGAGGATATTTGCATCTACATTCATCAAGGATATTGGCCTGATTTTTTCTTTTTCTGTGGTGTTTCTACCAAGTTTTCATACCAGAATGATACTGCCCTCAGAGAATCAGTTGGGGAGGAGCTCCTCCTCCACTATTTTTTGGAATAGTCTCAGTAGGAAAATGGTATCAGATATTATTTATACATCTGGTAGAATTTGGCTGTGAATCCATCTGGTCCTGGGCTTTTTCTGTTGGGTAAGCTTTTTATGAATGATTCAATCTTGAAACTTGTTATTGGTCTGTTCCGGATTAAATTTCTGCTTCAATTTTGAGAGGTTGCATATTTCCAAAAATTTATCTTTTTCTTCTAGGTTTTTTAGATTGTGCACAAAGTAATCTTTGTACTAGTCTCTGAGGATGTTTCGTATTTCTGTGGAGCTGGTGGTAATACTCCCTCTGTCCTTCCTGATTGTGTTTATTTAGATCTTCTCTCTTTTTTTTTTTTTTTTTGTTTATTCATCTAGCTAGTGGTCTATCTAACTTATTTATTTTTCCAAAGAACCAGCTCCTGGACTTGATCTTTTGTATGCTGTTTTTTTGCACCTCAATTTCCTTCAGTTTAGCTTATTTTGGTTATTTCTTGTCTTCTGCTAGCTTTAGGCTTGGTTTCTTCTTGCTTCTCTAGCACCTCTAGATGTGACGTTACATTGTTTCTTTGTGATCTTTCTGACTTTTTGATACGGGCATTTAGTGATAGACATTGTCTCTTAACACCGCTTTAGCTGTGTGCCAGAAATTTTGGCATGTTGTACTTTTGTTCTCATTAGTTTCAAGGAATTTCTTCATTTCACCCCTAACTTCATTGTTTACTCAAAAATAATTCAGGAACAGGTTATTTAATTTTCATGTAATTGTATGGTTTTCAGTGATTTTCTTAGTATCAACTTCTATTTTTATTGTGCTGTGGTCTGAGAGTATGGCTGGCATAATTTCAGTGTTTTTGAATTTGCTGAGGATTGTTTTATGGCTTATTTTGTGGTCAACTTTAGAGTATGTGCCATTTGCAGATGAGAAAAAAGCATATTATATTGATTTGGGGTGGAGAGTTCCGTAGATATATACTAGGTCTCACTGTTCAAGTGTCAAGTTCAGGCCCTAAAGGTACTTGTTAGTTTCCTGTCTTGATGATCTGTCTAATATAGTCAGTCAAGTGTTAAAGTCTCCCACTATTATGTGTGGGAGTCTAAATCTCTTTAAAGGTCTCTAAGAATTTGCTTTATTAATCTGAGTGCTCCTGTGTTGGTCGCATATATATTTAGGATAGTTTGGTCTTCTTGTTGAATTGAACCTTTAATATTATGTAATGTTCTTTTACCTTTTTTATCATTGCTGGTTTAAAGTTGGCTTTGTCTGAAATTAGAATAGCAACCCCTGCCTTTTTCTGTTTTCTGCTTGCTTGGTAGACTTTTCTCTATCCCTATACTTTTTCCCTATGCGTATCATTGCAAGTGAGGTGGGTCTCTTGAAGACAGCATACTGTTGGATCTCTCTTCTTTATCCAACTTGCCACTCTGCCTTTTAATTGGAACATGTTGCCATTTACATTCAAGGTTAATATTGGTATGTGCAGATTTGACCCTGCCATGATGTTGTTAACTTATTATTATACAGACTTGTTAGTGTGGTTGCTTTATAGTGTCAATGATCTATGTACCTAAATGTGTTTTTATCATGGCCAGTAATGTTCTTTCCTTTCCATATTTAGCATTCCCTTAAAGGTCTGTTGTAAGGCAGGATCAGTGATAATAAATTCCCTTAGCATTTGCTTGTATAAAAGAGATTGTATTTCTCCTCCACTTTTAAAGCTTAGCTTGGGTGGATATGAAATTCTTGGCTGGAATTTCTTTCCTTTAAGAATGCTGAATAGACCAGGTGTGGTGGCTCACGTCTGTAATCCCAGCATTTTGGGAGGCCAAGGCAGGTGGATTACCTGAGGTCAGGAGTTCAGGACCAGCCTGGCCAACATGGGGAAACCCTATCTCTACTAAAAAATACAAAAATTAGCCAGGCGTGGTGGCACACAACTGTAATCCCGGCTATTCAGGAGGCTGAGACAGGAGAATTGCTTGAAACTGGGAGGCAGAGGTTGCAGTGAGCTGAGATCATGCCATTGCACTCCAGCCTGAGTGACAAGAGTGAAACTTTGTCTCAAAAAAAAAAAAGAAGAATGCTGAATATAGCCCCCCAAACTTTTCCAGCTTGTATGGTTTCTTCTGAAAGGTCCACTGTTACTTTTATGGGGTTCTCTTTGTAGGTGATCTGCCCCTCCTCTCTAGCTGCCTTTAACATATTTTCTTTCATTTTGACCTTCAAGAATCTGATGACTCTGACAAGAAGTGTCATCTTGTGGGTATCTGCATTCCCTGGATTTGAATGTTGGCCTCCCTAGCAAGGTTGGGAAATTTTTCATGGACAATATCCTGAAGTATCTTTTTCAGGTTGCTTACTTTCTCCCCCTCTTTTTCAGGAATGCCAATGAGACATAGATTTGGTCTATTTACATAATCCCATATGTCTCAGAGATTTTGTTCATGCTTCTTCAATCCTTTTTCTTTATTTTTGTCTTACTGGGTTATTTTGGAGAGCTGGTCTTTGAGCTCTGAGATTCTTTCCTCAGAGAAAGAATCTGGTTGACTGTGCTGTTAATACATGTGATTGTATTCCGAAATTCTTGAAGTGAGTCTTTCAGCTTCTTAAGATCGGTTTGGTTCTTTTTGAAAATGGCCATTTTGTCTTTCATTTTCTGTATCATTTTATTGTATTCCTTAGAATCCTTGGATTGGGTTTTGACTTTCTTCCAAATCTTAATTATCTTCATTTGTACCTATAGTCTGAATTGTGTTTCTGTCATTTCAGCTATTTCAGCCTGATTAAGGACTGAATTAGTACAGTGGTTTGCTTCGGAATTAGTACAGTGGTTTGGAGGTAAAATGCACTCTGGCTTTTTGAGTTGCCAGAGTTCTTGTGCTTGTTCTTTCTCATCTGTGTGGCCTGATGTTCCTTCAATTTTGAAGTTGCTGTCTTTTGATGTTTGTTGTTGTTGTGTTGCTTTTATGTTGTCTGATACCCTTGGGGTTTGATTTTTGTATAAGGTAGGATCGGTTGACCTTTATGGGACCAAACCTCAGTTCAGCACTCCTGGGCTGCATCCTCTAATTCCAGGTGGGTGTTATCAGGCCTCCAGCTTTGTTCTCTGGACCCTCAAGTTTAAGAACCTACTGCACTAGAGTGGCCCAGGTATTTCTGGACTGCTGGCCATAGCACTGTAATGGGTGGAGCCAACCAAAGTCCTTTGTTGGGGCAGTGGAAGTGGAATCTGTGCTTATTTGCATATGCCACTTGTGGCAGTAGCTCAGCAGGGTGCCTGCGCATCAGCTGGGGCAGGGTACTGATAGGAGCCAGACTGCAGCCTTACTGCAGTGCTGTCACGCTGGCAGCAGTGTCAGGGATGCAGCACCGATTGGAGTGGGGCTGCTGGCCCTCATGTGTGCATTTGTGGGGGAGGTGGTATTGGCACTGGGTGCAGGAATATTGGCATTTGTGTTAGTGTTCACAGTGGCAGCAATATCAGCACATATTGGGGATGGTGTTCTGTATTCTTTTTTCTTTTTTTTTTTTTTTTTGAGACGGAGTCTTGGTCTGTCGCCCACGCTGGAGTGCAGTGGCGCGATCTCGGCTCACTGCAAGCTCTGCCTCCTGGGTTCTCGCCACTCTTCTGCCTCAGCCTCCTGAGTAGCTGGGACTACAGGCGCCCACCACCATGCTCGGCTAATTTTTGTATTTTTAGTAGAGACGAGGTTTCACCGTGTCAGCCAGGATGATCTTGAATTCCTGACCTCGTGATCTGCCCGCCTTGGCCTCCCAAAGTGCTGAGATTACAGGCATGAGGCACCATGCCTGGCCAGTGTTCTGTATTCTTGATGATAAAAGGAATTGCCTCAATAGTTCAACATTAATATTATATATGCTGTGGGTTTTATTTTGATGTTGTTGTTCCTACTGTAGTGGATCTTAATTATTTTCCATGAGTATTTTTTAATGTGAACAAGATTTGCATCTTAACACATGCTCTTACTGCATTTGTAGAAGTAATCAAATGATTTCCCTTTAATTTATTATTTTAGTCAATAATATTCATCCATTTTTAATAATAAACCAATTGTGCATTCCTCAAATCACAGAAAATCATATACGTTGCTGTATTTGGTTTGTTAATATTTCATGGTTGGGTGTTGCATCTGTTTGTGAATAAAATTGACCTGTAACTTCCCTCTCTAGTGTGACTGTGCTTGGTTTGTCAATCAATATGTTCCACTGTCATAAAATGAAAGAAGAATGTCTCTTTATTTTATGATTCTGAGATTATCTGTGAAGAATTGGAAACATCATATCCTGGAATGTCTTGCAGAAGTTGACTTTATATTAACTCAACATATTGTGTTCTTTGTGGAGAGTTTAATTATTGATATAATTGCTAATAGAACCACAGAAATTACATTATTTTGTGGCTAGTTTTAATAAATTATACTTTGTTAGAAATATGTTCATTTTTAAAATTTTTTCAGATGTATTGGCTTATATTTTTTAAATATTTTCTTATTTTCTGTTTAATCCCTAAAACATATCTAGTTCTGTTTCCTATTTAATTCCTAAAATTGTTTAATGCCTTTTAATTATGAATGTATTTGTCATTTTCCCCTATTTTGTAAGCCATTAGACGTGCCAATATTTGGCTTTGCTGGCCCTCTTTATTTTACATATTTTCTATTTCATTAATTTCTAACTCTATTATTCTCTTACATTTGTATTTTTGAGGTTTATATTTATTTCCACTACTTATAGTGGTGGTTTAGCTTATTAATCTTGAGCTCTTATTATTTCTTAATCTAAGCTTGTGTATCATTAAATACTCCTCTATATACTGATTTAGTTGCAGCCCATGAATTTGATTTGTTATTTTTTTCACTGTGACACAATAATAAATATATATTTGGTCTTTGTCTCCAGTTCCCAGCACACAGTTCTAAAACCTTTCTAATTTCCTGAGTGATAATCATGCCAGGAGCATCTTTTGTTCTAATATTTGGTTTTGACCTACGTTGCTGACACAAGAGCTCCTAAATCCCTCAGAATTTCTTGAGTGATCAGAGTAGGTTTTTTTCTATCGAAGTTACTCTCGGTGGACTCCTAAATCCTTTCAGGAAGGGGGGTGGTCACTAGAGAGACAAAGCCATAATTAGAAGCCTAGAATTTTCAGCCCCACTCCACAACTCCAGAGAGGGGAGAGGGCTGGAGAATGAATGAATAATTGATCTGTTGACATTGCCTATGTGATGAAGCCTCCATAAAAACCCCCAAACTATAGGATTCTGAGTCCTTCCTGGCTGCTGGACATAGCCATGTGCTGGAAGGTTGGTGCACTCCAACTGCAGAAGGACAGAAGCTCTTACGCTCAGGATCTTGCCATATCCACTTCTTCATCTGACTGTTCATCTGTATCCTTTATAGTATCCTTTTTAATAAACACACAAATATAAGTAAATCTTTCTCTGAGTTGTGTGAACCACTATAGCAAATTATCAAACCCAAGGAGGTTATGGGAGCCTTCAGTACACAGCTAGTTGCTCAGAAACGTACAAGATAACTGGAG